>NC_134407.1:189850932-190150932 GCF_038048845.1 Mixophyes fleayi
TCAGTAGCAGCAACTACAAAATGGCGGCTCGTGCAAAGGCAGGCAACATTGTGCATTACAGGCTTTAATAAGAGGCACAACGCTGACAACATATTAGAGAAAATGAGGGAAATTATCTCCCAGTGGCTTACCCCACTTAGACTCTCATGGGGATTTGTGGTGTCAGACAATGCCAGTAACATTGTGCGGGCATTAAATATGGGCAATTTCCAGCACGTCCCATGTTTTGCCCACACCATTAATTTGGTGGTGCAGCATTACCTCAAGAGTGACAGGGGTGTGCAGGAGATGCTTGCGGTGGCGCGCAAAATTGCTGGACACTTTCGGCATTCAGCCAGTGCCTACCGCAGACTAGAGGCACATCAAAAAAGCATGAACCTGCCCTGCCATCACCTCAAACAAGAGGTTGTGACGCGCTGGAACTCCACCCTCTATATGCTGCAGAGGATGGAGGAGCAGCAAAAGGCCATTCAGGCCTACACAGCCACCTACGACATAGGCAAAGGAGTGGGGATGCGCCTCAGTCAAGCGCAGTGGAGACTGATTTCCGTGTTGTGCAAGGTTCTGCAGCCATTTGAACTTGCCACACGAGAAGTCAGTTCCGACACTGCCAGCTTGAGTCAGGTCATTCCCCTGATCAGGCTGTTGCAGAAGCAGCTGGAGAAAGTGAGGGAGGAGCTGGTAAGCCATTGCGATTACAGCAAGCATGTAGCTCTTGTGGATGTAGCCCTTCGTACGCTTTGCCAGGATCCGAGGGTGGTCACTCTTTTAAAGTCAGAGGAATACATTCTGGCCACCGTGCTCGATCCTCGGTTTAAAGCGTATGTTGTGTCTCTGTTTCCGGCGGACACAAGTATACAGCGGTGCAAAGACCTGCTGGTCAGGAGATTGTCCTCTGAAGAGGACCGTGACATGCCAACAGCTCCACCCTCATTTTCTTCCACATCTATGGCTGCGAGGAAAAAGCTCAGTTTTCCCAAAAGAGGCGCTGGCGGGGATGCTGATAACATCTGGTCCGGACTGAAGGACCTGCCAACCATTGCAGACATGTCTACTGTCGCTGCATTGGATGCTGTCACAATAGAAAAAATTGTGGATGATTACTTTGCTGACACCATCCAAGTAGACATGTCAGACAGTCCATATTGTTACTGGCAGGAAAAAAAGGCAGTTTGGAAGCCCCTGTACAAACTGGCTCTATTTGACCTGAGTTGTCCCCCCTCCAGTGTGTACTCGGAAAGAGTTTTTAGTGCAGCGGGGAACCTGGTCAGTGAGCGGCGAAGGAGGTTGCTTCCTCATAACGTTGAAAAAATGATGTTTATAAAAATGAATAATCAATTCCTCAATGAAGTACAGCACTGCCCTCCAGATAGTACAGAGGGACCTGTGGTTGTGGAGTCCAGCGGGGACGAATTGATAATGTGTGATGAGGAGGAAGTACACACTGTAGGGGGAGAGGAATCAGAGGTTGAGGATGAGGACGACATCTTGCCTCAGTAGAGCCTGTTTAGTCTGTACAGGGAGAGATGAATAGCTTTTTTGGTGTGGGGGCCCAAACAAACTAATCATTTCAGCCAAAGTTGTTTGGTAGGCCCTGTCGCTGAAATAATTGGTTTGTTAAAGTGTGCATGTCCTATTTCAACAACATAAGGGTGGGTGTGAGGGCCCAAGGACAATTCCATCTTGGACCTTTTTTTTTGCATTATATGACCAATCAACAGTCGTTTGCCATGTTCAAAAAGTAAAACCAAATTTAAAAAAATACAAGAAATTAAACCAAAAGTAAAATGCCGTGTCATAATTTAAAACAAGAGGTATTGACGTGCTCTAAAACTACTGTATTGTTGTTTATATTTTATAAACACTACACTTGAAAGCTTGAGTCTTTCAATAAAAAAGTAACTGTCCATTGCACGACTATGTGCAACAGGGACATTTTTTTGGGTTTACAAAGTCAAACAATAACACTTCGACCCTGTCTGTCTGGGGTCTCTCAATGACGAATTGTCTGTACCATGTTTGGAGGAGGTATTGTGGCCCCGGTATCAAATTGGGTACCGGGGCCACCCCACTATGCAGTCCAGATACTTGTTTGGTGGAATTCAGACCAGTTGAGGGTTTTATTATTATTATATTGTGTGGACCACTCTATCTATACCACACTACAACTCTATATACCACTCTATTTCATACTTTAATTCTATTTCATACTTTAATTCTATTTCATACTTTAATTCTATTACTAATTACCATAAAGAGGAACAAAATAAACAAATTTTACCAAAAGTATAATATGACTTAGACTTACAAACACTACACTTTAAAGATCGTGCCTTTAAATGAAAAAGTCAGTCTTCATTGCACGACTATGTGCAACAGGGACTTTTTTTGGGTTTACAAAGTCAAACAATAACACTTCGACCCTGTCTGTCTGGGGTCTCTCAATGACGAATTGTCTGTACCATGTTTTGAGGAGGTATTGTGGCCCCGGTATCAAATTGGGTACCGGGGCCACCCCACTATGCAGTCCAGATACTTGTTTGGTGGAATTCAGACCAGTTGAGGGTTTTATTATTATTATATTGTGTGGACCACTCTATCTATACCACACTACAACTCTATATACCACTCTATTTCATACTTTAATTCTATTTCATACTTTAATTCTATTTCATACTTTAATTCTATTACTAATTACCATAAAGAGGAACAAAATAAACAAATTTTACCAAAAGTATAATATGACTTAGACTTACAAACACTACACTTTAAAGATCGTGCCTTTAAATGAAAAAGTCAGTCTTCATTGCACGACTATGTGCAACAGGGACATTTTTTTGGGTTTACAAAGTCAAACAATAACACTTCGACCCTGTCTGTCTGGGGTCTCTCAATGACGAATTGTCTGTACCATGTTTGGAGGAGGTATTGTGGCCCCGGTATCAAATTGGATACCGGGGCCACCCCACTATGCAGTCCAGATACTTGTTTGGTGGAATTCTGACACGTGGAGGGTTTTTTAATTATATTGTGGCCTCGGTACAAAATTGTGTACCGGGGCCACCACACTACGCAGTCAAGATAGATAGATGCGTATCATAGATAAACTGATAAAGTACATTCAGTGGTGTGGGGCAAATTGAAAAATATTCAAAATGCACTGACATTATCAAAAACAAGAGGTTGTCACACGCTAAAACTCCAACATGTATATGATGGAGAGGATGGAGGAGCAGCCGTATGTGTAGTGTAATGCAGACCTGTTGAAGGTTTTTTATATATTTTATTGTGGTGCCCAGTGCCCACTCCTCTACGCAGTCCAGGTACATTTATTGGTTCGATTCATAAAAGTTCAGGGTTTTTAATAGATATTGTGGTGACCCACTCCTCTACGCAGTCCAGGTACATTTATTGGTGCGATTCATAAAAGTTCAGGGTTTTTAAGATATTGTGGTGACCCATTCCTCTACGCAGTCCAGGTACATTTATTGGTGCGAATCATAAAAGTTCAGGGTTTTTAATATATCTTGTGGTGACCCACTCCTATACGCAGTCCAGGTACATTTATTGGTGCGATTCATAAAAGTTCAGGGTTTTTAATAGATATTGTGGTGACCCACTCCTCTACGCAGTCCAGGTACATTTATTGGTGCGAATCATAAAAGTTCAGGGTTTTTAATAGATATTGTGGTGACCCACTCCTCTACGCAGTCCAGGTACATTTATTGGTGCGATTCATAAAAGTTCAGGGTTTTTAATAGATATTGTGGTGACCCACTCCTCTACGCAGTCCAGGTACATTTATTGGTGCGATTCATAAAAGTTCAGGGTTCTTAAGATATATTGTGGTGACCCACTCCTCTACGCAGTCCAGGTACATTTATTGGTGCGAATCATAAAAGTTCAGGGTTTTTAATAGATATTGTGGTGACCCACTCCTCTACGCAGTCCAGGTACATTTATTGGTGCGATTCATAAAAGTTCAGGGTTTTTAATAGATATTGTGGTGACCCACTCCTCTACGCAGTCCAGAAAGATACCTTGTTGCAACGTTTTGGACTAATAACTATATTGTGAGGTGTTCAGAATACACTGTAAATTAGTGGAAATGCTTGTTATTGAATGTTATTGAGGTTAATAATAGCCTAGGAGTGAAAATAAGCCCAAAAACTTGATTTTTAAACTTTTTATGTTTTTTTCAAAAAAAATCAGAATCCAAAACCTTAAATCCGAACCGAGACCTTTCGTCAAGTGTTTTGCGAGACAAATCCGAACCCCAAAAATAACGAAAATCCGGATCCAAAACACAAAACACGAGACCTCAAAAGTCGCCGGTGCACATCCCTAACTATAACACACTAAAAAGACTATAAGGAACAATAACATCTGACAGACATGATTGTTTGTATTAAAAGCTTAACAGATCACTCGCATCCAGTTAGCACACAGACACTGAAAGATTCTGTAATAACTCTTCCACACTGATGTCATTTGGAAATTGTTTTTTACTCCAGTCCTCCTTGTCAGGAGCTGCAGGACAATGAAAGTTCCTCATAGTGGAAGGATTGAAAGGAATTACCCAGTACAGCCAGATATGAGTTGTAGTTTATAATCCGTACTTTGTGTGTTCCTCACCTGCTAATTACCAGATGGCTCATCCAGATCTTGCTCCAGCCCATTTTGTCCATTTACTTATCCAAATTTTTTAATTGTAGATTAAGGGTCAAATGAGAAACTAAGTTACAGAACTGTACAGCGTCAACTCTGCTCATGTTCAAACATCTGAAGACGTAGCCGCAAACTCACCAAGAACTGACAACGACATTTAACGCATGGATCCATACCCTCACTAGTGATGTGGTATTTGCTGCCATTGGGAATGGCTTTAGCATTCTTAAAATATTACTCACATGGGCACTTACACCTTATGTTGCACCACACACTCTCTGAACACACTTAACCATCCCATGAGAATACCTTAAAAACCCCCTTGCACTTATTATTCCTCCCCCCAGTCTGCGATCGAAATCATACATGTCCACTCATCCCCAAATGTTTTATAGATTAAATAAATGGCTGTATATTGGAACTATGCAATCCTGTCATCCATCACCAGCTGTGCCTCCACAACTAGCAACATTTCTGGGCTAATGTCTGTATCTGATGTTTCTCCCTAGATGTCGTTGCCATTTGGCCTCTTCTCCTCTGATCCCCTCTGATTCTGCTTACCATGCTGTAGGCATTAGGCACAATCTTTTGTGGCCAAAAAGGAGTTACCATAGCAATACGTGGGTTTCCTCCGGGTGCTCCGGTTTCCCCCCACACTCCAAAAACATACTGGTAGGTTAATTGGCTGCAATCAAATTGACCCTAGTCTCTCCCTCTCTGTCTGTCCGTGTGTGAGTGTGTGTCTATAGTAAGGAATTTAGACTGTAAGCCCCAATTTGGCAGGGACTGATGTGAGTGAATTCTCTGTACAGCGCTGCGGAATTAGTGTCGCTATATAAATAAATGGTAATAATAATAACCCACTTAGTTATCAACTTTTTGCGCTGCAAACCCACAAGTGTATACTTTGGTAGATCACCATTTCTATATAAGCAAATAGCAGGTTTGATATTTGTCAGTTCTGTAATGCTTCAAAATACATTGTGTTAATTAGGGGATCATAGTATTCAGGTATTCTTAACAGTGCAGAGAAGTTCCTTCCAGCTTTGTTTGTAATAGAGAAATCCTTCTGCACCTTGCTGGACTTAACCAGAATTAACCTTTGTTTTCTGCTTAGGGGTATTCTTGCAATTGCAATACATTATATAACTGTAAAATGATTTCCCTAACTTCTATTGACTTTTAGTTTAATTATACTTTGCTACCTGCACGCAATGCACCACTTCCTCATGAGCTCATTAGTCTGATCTTTTCCATGAACATAGGACACGTGCAGTGTCGGACTGGGGCATGAAGGGCCCACCGGGGAATGCAACACAAGGGGCCCACCAAAGGGGGTGTGGTCAGCCATCATAGAGGCGGGACCAGACACTAGAGGGGGAGTGGTCAGTTCACAAAGGACAGCTAACACCTTAGTGCAGTATATAAAGAAAGCAGTGTGTGTATAAAGAATACAGTCTTGGCCTGCCCCTTAGATTGGGCAGAACAGTCACCAAAAATCACGATTGTCCCACTAGACCAGGATTGGCTAACCTGTGGCACTCCAGGTGTTGTGAAACTACAAGCCCCAGCATGCTTTGCCAATACATAGCAGCTTATTGCTGGGACTTATAGTTTCACAACACCTGGAGTACCACAGGTTAGCCAAGCCTGCACTAGACTCAGAACATTTGACAGACTGACCTACCTGTTGTTGTCACTTTTACCACCTGTGGCTGCTGGTTTCTTTAGTTGCGGCTTGTCTGGATCTTGTAATGTTGAGGGCCCTATTTGGAAAAAATAATGGGTACATTTAGAAACGTCAACCATCCCTGCCATTAAATAAACAGCACCCACATTTAATAATTAGGCCTCTCTCAAGCCTCAACATTAAAGTAATAGTGCTCACATTGGATGAATAGATCTATTTCCCTCCAACCAACCCCAACATTAAATTAATAGTATTCCCATTTAATAAATAAACCTATTACCCTCCCTCCAAACAGCCCCAGCAATAAATTATTAGCATTTACGTTTAATACATCCATTTCCCACATATCCTAACATATCCTAACATAACAAATGGAAAAACGATATAGTTGGTTGCTAATATGTTGTTATATAGAAAAAGAGTTCCATTAAAATACTTAACGGCTCTGTTATTATGCATATTGATTTGCTGTATGTGTGGAACCTTTGCTACAACTGCAAATTATTCACTGTAACTTGTTAACAAGTATATGAGAATCTCTGTGTGTTGGAAAGTACTTGCAAATATCCTCATTCCACTGTGTCGAGAGGTTGTCATTTTAAAAGCCGGGACATTGCTTAGTGACTCTACCAGCAATACTTTATACATACAAATCACAGTACATTTGCATAATGTTCCAGTAGGCAGCAGTGACAATGTAATCAATACCACATAGTGAAGAATGTAAACAACTTTTCTTATGAAAGTCAGTTGTATAAAAGAACACATATTATTGCCTTGCTCAAATATAGAACATTATTACAAAGTCTGGGACAGATTATCAGCTCAATTGTAAACCGATTTCCATTTATAGAGCATCCCATGGGTTGTGCTTTTAGATTTGCAGTAACAGCTGTGATTCTGTTTTTCCTCCCACATACCTTGTCTAAATGTACTCTGTGTTTCATTGAGCTATATACACACACACTAACTATATATATATATATAGCACAAACAATATAAACAACTCATTAATACTTACCCAAAAGTTGATAGCTGCAGCCTCTCTGCTGTTCTCCCTTCAGTGGCGTGGGAACATCAGCTGACAGGGTGAGGCGGCGGGTCACATGATCACAGCTGCGATCACATGTGAAAGATGACTGGCTGTCAGTGACAGCCAGTCATCTTTCAATTGCGATTGCAGCTGTGATCGCAATTGAGCAGCAGGGACGCAGCGGGGACGACGTCAGGGGCCTCCAGGTAAGCACCGCCCACTGGTGAAAGGTGGTGTGGCCGTACGGTAGCCGGGCCTACCGGTGGTTTGACCGGTAGTCCGCTGGGCCAATCCGACCCTGGACACGTGTACAAGAACATTGTAGCAGTGATGGATAGAATGGTTGTTTTCTTTCAAGAGATTTATCTGCAGCTCTTTTCAATGCACACACAATTTCTAATGGGAGATTTCTAAAACATTTATATTAAGAAATGCACATTAATGTATACACATACACAGTTTTGAAACTGAATTTGTTTAAAGAATATAATAATTTTACTTAAATATCAATCAATGTAAAAAATCAGTTATCAATTTCACAAAACAAGAAAAGTATCACTGTGTATATGTGTGGATGCATACAAAATAATGTAGATGCAATATAATCAGAATTAGAGCATAAGCCATAATGGAGCCATGTAGGTCAAACTTGACTGTACGATTATCCTAGATCAACAGTGTGCATTTTTTGGGCCATATTACGCTACTTCCCAACATTTCAGAAAGCAAATTCGGGACAAAAATAAGCTCCACCCATTCCTCTAAGAACACACCCTAGATCTGCAGAAACCCTGCAACAATCCTTCCAACCACAGCCATATTCAGAGTAAATTATCTTTTTGACAAGCCTCATTCCTTTTGGGGTCTGCTAACTGGCACATTCCTGACAAAATCATAACTATTGGGGGGTATATATCATATATATACATTTATGTAAGGGACAAAGCATTGACTAATGACTGCATTCTGCAACACTTAGGGGGAGATTCAATTAATGCCAATGTTATGGCAGGAATCACCTACTGTTATTGCCGGCAATGTGCACAGCCGGAGATCGAGATGATGTCATCATTCCACATCACCGGCAATTGAATCTCCCCTTTAGAGTGAGTTCACCATGCTTGACAGATGCAAACATTCAGCTTTGCTGCAGACAAACTAAATTAGTGGCTCAGGTAGAGTTGGACACTTTTGCACCCAAAGTGTTAACAGGAAAAGTTGCAAACATGTAAAAGCGGATTTATGTCCATATGTTTGGTTGGATGCATCTTACAAACTGCAGTATTCAGGGGATTACCATATTATCAAGTAACAAGGCTACTTATTATTGGAACATATGACATATCTGCTGTGGTTCCAGCCTCATCGATTGCAAAGCCAGTCCCCATAGGTGTTATGCCCTATTTATCAAGCTCTGAAATTTGGAGCTTGACCTCAGAAGTTAACGCTATGTGAGGATGACGTTAGCTGGTTTATCCAATGGGGAGAGCATCTCCTCTCCAGTTGTAAAGAGTCTCAAGTGTAAGATTCAATCAAAATCTGCATATGAATGCATGTATATGCATATTTTGGTGGGGACACCATTTAAAATACATATTTGTGGCACTACAAGGGGCAGCATGCACTTTAGCACAAGTAAGAAAGGACCAAATATTCAGTTCACAAACAAACAGCTGTTAGCAAGATTATTTCATTTACGAACAAATAGCAGTTTTCTCTTTCTATAGAGGATTCCAGCCTCTTTCCCCAGATAATGAGAGAGTGACTGAGCAAAGTCACACCCTTTTAAACTACAACTTGCAGGTGCAACTATTAATTAGCCTATTGTCTGACTGGCAGGTCAGAAGACCCGAAATGGGCCTAACGAATGGAGCCCTTCCCTCTCTCTTCACTCATGTCAGGAAACCCAGGATTTGGCTCTTGTTGAGCCCAAAGCTTTTAAAGAGCTGTCTTTTCAATACCAGAAGTTTTTCCTGGAGTTCAAAGCACATAGGTTCAGAAAACTAGGAATTACATACAGTCCATCAAAGATTTTGGCAGCGAATATACTTCTCCTACTGTCTTCATCGTAAAATCTAAAATTTATCAAATTCCATTCACCTACATTTCTCATGCATGAAGTGTCATTCACTAAAAATATATATATATATATATATATATATATATATATATATATATATATATATATTCAAACCGGCTTTTTTACATTATAGTCAATGTTGCGGTCTCACATCCAGATCTTTTTCAAGACAAATTTACATAGAACAGCAGACAAATATATATGTATATTGTTTGTCTCACTCATGCTGGAAAGTGAAATTCTAGCAATACTTTGAGCAATGCTTTAAAATTTCAAAAAGACAAAAGTGACGTATAACAAACATCTACTTGACCCCTCAATATCATCTTTCATTTGCTTTTCATCTGCTGCAATAGGCCGAAAATATTGTCATTCCATAGAGATGGAGGCGCCTAATGATGTAATCCAGGGCACGTCAGTTAGATCTCCCCTCCCGGAGAGGAGATCTTAAAGGTAGGTAAGCATGGTATTACCTCCCTATTTCATTACAGGCAGCTGAAGCCCCTCTCACACACCAGTGTCCTAATGAGACTACAGTCATTGTTACATGACTGGCCCTTCCAACCCCACAGTGCATTTGTGCAGAGCAAGAATGCAATTATACACATGTCTATTTAACCCTTTCATATCTGGAAGGTTTTCAACCGTTCCTGACCAGACCGTTTTTTTTTTCATTTTGCTAATCTGCCATCTTAACTAAGAATAACTGTTTAATTTATTAGTTTACAAAAATAAATGTTTTTATTAAGACACGCATGGCTTTATTTTGGTAGCATATTAGAATATGTATTGTATGTGCCTTGACTGAGCAGAATTAGAAAATATGCACTTTTACATGACATACTGTTACCCATTTAGTACAACTCCAAATATTTAAACCAAACTTTAATTGGCTGTGTCACCCTTGGTCTCCCTTGAGTATAGCGATACCAAATAACAAAACTATATTCAAGGTCTCACATAGTTATAGGGTCCAGTAACAAAGGTGGATATGTTAGTTTTAAAAGTTTTCTTTTTACCAGATAATATGCTAGATTTGGAAGACGGCACAAACATATAAAAAATATTTGTCCTACTACTGCAGTCATGGGTGCCCTCACACATTGCAGATTTAGGAACTTCCCCTACAATATCAATTTGCACCTACTATTGCAGGGATTATAGTGGAAAAAGTGAAAAACAAAACTCCAAAAGGTCATACTATTACCACTTTAGAACCAGCCCTTCACAATTTTTCTACTAAAGTATTATAAAATGCACTGCACTATGCTTCCTTTCGGCTTAAAACATTTAAACTTAACAGAACCTTATATAAACCAATAAAGACACATCACCAGATTAAATGTTTTGGAATAAGAGACATTTTTATTAAATTAGGAAGGAAATAAGTGGCGGACGAGAGCAGGGCAGTCAGGTAGAAGAGTATAACCAATAAAGGTGGAAAGGTCAGACCATAATACCACCAACCCAGGATAAACCTTATCTAATGGCGGCTGCTACAATCAGTCCAAGCGGATAGATTGCTCCCCCTCAGAACCAGCTAATGGCCCAACGATAACATCTGGGCCAAGATGTCCTCCTCACAGGTATTATTTCTCTCAGCCAGCTACTTCATGTTCATGCGTGAACGAGTTTGAATTGTAGGGTCTAGGCCAACATGAAATCAATCAGATCCGCTAAGTGTTAAGAGCAGCGCTTCAAAGAGTGAGACCCATGGGTCATGGCTGGAGTAGGTCATGGTATCCGTGTATTTAAAGTGATTCAGAGGTCCCAGGGGAGTCTGATTAATGGAGGTGCTGCTTTTAGGGATATGTGCCTGATTAAGTGTGAGTATGAACTTCTACTCCATCAACTTTGTCTGAGTTCTGACAGTGGTGTTCCAGAATCCAGTGTGAGAGGAGAAGCCACATAGGGTCAGAGAATAAATTTGACTGAGACTACAATGCAGGATATCCGGATAAGTTTGAATTCTACGTTGTCTCCGGCTAACCTTGTCTGATTATTGTACAATATTAATATATATGGCAGGTCCAGAGCTGTTCTTTTGATTATGACCTTCCCCTATCACTTCTAATAGAAAACTATGAACTTATTCCTACTGGACCAATAAAGTTAGTAGCTAACCTTTATCTAAACATCTGTGCCTGAGGGGACATCAGGAATATCTTTATTACATTAGACAAACCTAGAAATGTACTTTACCTTATAAAGTGCACCGGGAAGATGCAGAGAGAAATCTACTACATGGCCACATGCAAACCAGGGCCACCCATTCATATCTTAAATATCAAGTGTAATCTCATTTTTTCATGTTGGCATAAGATGAGGGGCACTAGTCTGCCTAACCCACTTCGTTACCAACTTTTTGTGCTGCAAACCCATAAGTGTATACTTTGGTAGATCACCATTTGTATCTAAGCCAATAGCAGGTTTAATATTTGTCAGTTCTAATAGGCTTCAAATTACATTGTGTTCATTAGGGGATCATAGTTTTCAGGTATTCTCAACAGTTTAGATAAGTTCCCTCCAGCTTTGATTGTAATAGAGAGATCCTTCTGCACCTCGCTGGCCTTAACTAGAATTAACCTTTGTTTTTTGCTTAGGGGTATTCTTGCAATTGGAATACATTATATAACTGTAAAATGATTTCCCTAACTTCTATTGACTTTTAGTTTAATTATACTTTGCTACCTGCACGCAATGCACCACTTCCTCATGAGCTCATTAGTCTGATCTTTTCCATGAACATAGGACACGTGTACAAGAATATTGTAGCAGTGATTGATAGAATGGTCGTTTTCTTTCAAGAGATTTATCTGCAGCTCTTTTCAATGCACACACACTTTCTAATGGGAGATTTATAATGTAAATGTGGATAGATTATGACATACATATTAAGAAATGAACATTAATGTATACACATACACAGTTTTGGAACTGGATTTCTTTATAGAATATAATAATTTAAGTTAAATATCAATCAATATCAAAAATCAGTTATCAATTTCACAAAACAAGAAAAGTATCAATGTGTATATGTGTGGATGCATACAAAATAATGTAGATGCAATATAATCAGAATTAGAGCATAAGCCAGGGTTTCCCAAACCCAGTCCTCAGGGCTCCCTAACAGTGCAGGTTTTCTGGATCACATGTGACATAATTAGGACCACCTGTGGATCTGTTACAATGTGTCAGTCAGTAATGAATACACCTGTGCTCCAGCAAGGAGATATGGAAAACCTGCACTGTTAGGGAGCCCTGAGGACTGGGTTTGGGAAACCCTGGCATAAGCCATAATGGAGCCATGTAGGTCAAACTTGACTGTACGGTTATCCTAGATCAACAGTGTGCATTTTTTTGGGCCATATTACGCTACTTCCCAATATTTCAGAAAGCAAATTCGGGACAAATAAAATCTCCACCCATTCCTCCAAGAACATACCCCGGATCTGCAGAAACCCTGCAACAATCCTTCCAGCCACAGCCATATTCAGAGTAAATTATCTTTTTGACAAGCCTCATCCCTTTTGGGGTCTGCTAACCGGCACATTCCTGACAAAATCATAACTATTGGGAGGTATGTATCATATATATACATTTATGTAAGGGACAAAGCATTGACTAATGACTGCATTCTGCTACAGGTTATGCACTTAGGGGGAGATTCAATTCATGCCAATGTTATGGCAAGAATCACCTACTGTTATTGCCGGCAATGTGCGCAGCCGGAGATCGAGATGATGTCATCATTCCACATCACCGGCAATTGAATCTCCCCCTTAGAGTGAGTTCACCATGCTTGATAGATGCAAACTTTCAGCTTTGCTGCAGACAAACTAAATTAGTGGCTCAGGTAGAGTTGGACACTGTTGCACCCAAAGTGTTAACAGGAAAAGTTGCAAACATGTAAAAGCGGATTTATGTCCATATGTTTGGTTGGATGCATCTTACAGACTGCAGTATTCAGGGGATTACCATATTATCAAGTAACAAGGCTACTTATTATTGGAACATATGAGATATCTGCTGTGGCTCCAGCCTCATTGATTGCAAAGCCAGTCCCCATAGGCGTTATGCCCTATTTATCAAGTTCTGAAATTTGGAGCTTGACCTCAGAAGTTAACGCTATGTGAGAATGACGTTAGCTGATCTATCCAATGGGGAGAGCATCTCCTCTCCAGTTGTAAAGAGTCTCAAGTGTAAGATTCATTCAAAATCTGCATATGAATGCATGTATATGCATATTTTGGTGGGGACACCATTTAAAGTACATATTTGTGGCACTACAAGGGGCAGCATGCACTTTAGCACAAGTAAGAAAGGACCGAATATTCAGTTCACTAACAAAAAGCAGTTAGCAAGTTTATTTAATTTATGAACAAATAGTAGTTTTCTCTCTCTATAGAGGATCCCAGCCTCTTTCCCCAAATAATGAGAGAGAGTGACTGAGCAAAGTCACACCCTTTTAAACTACAACTTGCAGGTGCAACTATTAATTAGCCTATTGTCTGACTGGCAGGTCAGAAGACCCGAAATAGGCCTAACGAATGGAGCCCTTCCCTCTCTCTTCATTCATTTCAGGAAACCTATGATTTGGCTCTTTTTGAGCCCAAAACTTTTAGAGAGTTGTCTTTTCAATACCAGAAGTCTTTCCAGGAGTTCAAAACACATAGGTCACAAAACTAGGAATAACATACAGTCCATCAATGATTTTGGCAGCGTATATACTTCTCCTACTGTCTTCATCGTAAAATTATCAAATACCATTCACCTACATTTCTCATGCATGAAGTGTCTTTCACTAAATATATATATATATATATATATATATATATATATATATATATATATATTCAATCCGGTGTCTATGTTTCGGTCTCATATCCAGACCTTTTTCAAGACAAATTTACATAGAACAGCAGACAAATATATGTGTATATTGTTTGTCTCACTCATGCTGGAAAGTGAAATTCTAGCAATACTTTGAGCAATGCTTTAAAATTTCAATAAGACAAAAGTGACGTATAACAAACATCTACTTGAACCCTCAATATCATCTTTCATTTGCTTTTCATCTGCTGCAATAGGCCGAAAATATTGTCATTCCATAGAGATGGAGGCACCTAATGATGTAATCCAGGGCACGTCAGTTAGATCTCCCCTCCCGGAGAGGAGATCTTAAAGGTAGGTAAGCATGGTATTACCTCCCTATTTCATTACAGGCAGCTGAAGCCCCTCTCACACACCAGTGTCCTAATGAGACTTCAGTCATTGTTACATGACTGGCCCTTCCAACCCCACAGTGCATTTGTGCAGAGCAAGAATGCAATTATACACATGTCTATTTAACCCTTTTATATCTGGAAGGTTTTCAACCGTTCCTGACCAGACCATTATTTTCCATTTTGCTAATCTGCCATCTTAACTAAGAATAACTGTTTAATTTATTAGTTTACAAAAATAAATGTTTTTATTAAGACACGCATGGCTTTATTTTGGTAGCATATTAGAATATGTATTGTATGTGCCTTGACTGAGCAGAATTAGAAAATATGCACTTTTACATGACATACTGTTACCCATTTAGTACAACTCCAAATATTTAAACCAAACTTTAATTGGCTGTGTCACCCTTGGTCTCCCTTGAGTATAGCGATACCAAATAACAAAACTATATTCAAGGTCTCACATAGTTTTAGGGTCCAGTAACACAGGTGGATATGTTAGTTTTAAAATTTTCATTTTTACCAGATAATATGCTAGATTTGGAAGACGGCACAAACATATAAAAAATATTTGTCCTACTACTGCAGTCATGGGTGCCCTCACACATTGCAGATTTAGAAACTTCCCCTGCAATATCAATTTGCACCTACTATTGCAGGGATTATAGTGGAAAAAGTGAAAAACAAAACTCCAAAAGGTCATACTATTACCACTTTAGAACCAGCCCTTCACAATTTTTCTACTAAAGTATTATAAAATGCACTGCACTATGCTTCCTTTCGGCTTAAAACATTTAAACTTAACAGAACCTTATATAAACCAATAAAGACACATCACCTGATTAAATGTTTTGGAATAAGAGAAATTTTTATTAAATTAGGAAGGAAATAAGTGGCGGACGAGAGCAGGGCAGTCAGGTAGAAGAGTATAACCGATAAAGGTGCAAAGGTCAGACCATAATACCACCAACCCAGGATAAATCTTATCTAATGGCGGCTGCTACAATCAGTCCAAGCGGATAGATTGCACCCCCTCAGAACCAGCTAATGGCCCAACGATAACATCTGGGCCAAGATGTCCTCCTCACAGGTATTATTTCTCTCAGCCAGCTACTTCATGTTCATGCGTGAACGAGTTCAAATTGTAGGGTCTAGGCCAACATGAAATCAATCAGATCCGCTAAGTGTTAAGAGCAGCGCTTCAAAGAGTGAGACCCATGGGTCATGGCTGGAGTAGGTCATGGTATCCGTGTATTTAAAGTGATTCAGAGGTCCCAGGGGAGTCTGATTAATGGAGGTGCTGCTTTTAGGGATATGTGCCTGATTAAGTGTGAGTATGAACTTCTACTCCATCAACTTTGTCTGAGTTCTGACAGTGGTGTTCCAGAATCCAGTGTGATAGGAGAAGCCACATAGGGTCAGAGAATAAATTTGACTGAGACTACAATGCAGGATATCTGGATAAGTTTGAATTCTATGTTGTCTCCGGCTAACCTTGTCTGATTATTGTACAATATTAATATATATGGCAGGTCCAGAGCTGTTCTTTTGATTATGACCTTCCCCTATCACTTCTAATAGAAAACTATGAACTTATTCCTACTGGACCAATAAAGTTAGTAGCTAACCTTTATCTAAACATCTGTGCCTGAGGGGACATCAGGAATATCTTTATTACATTAGACAAACCTAGAAATGTACTTTACCTTATAAAGTGCACCGGGAAGATGCAGAGAGAAATCTACTACATGGCCACATGCAAACCAAGGCCCCCCATACATATCTTAAATATCAAGTGTAATCTCATTTTTGCATGTTGGCATAAGATGAGGGGCACTAGTCTGCCTAACCCACTTCGTTACCAACTTTTTGTGCTGCAAACCCATAAGTGTATACTTTGGTAGATCACCATTTGTATCTAAGCCAATAGCAGGTTTGATATTTGTCAGTTCTAATAGGCTTCAAATTACATTGTGTTCATTAGGGGATCATAGTTTTCAGGTATTCTCAACAGTTTAGATAAGTTCCCTCCAGCTTTGATTGTAATAGAGAGATCCTTCTGCACCTCGCTGGCCTTAACCAGAATTAACCTTTGTTTTTTGCTTAGGGGTATTCTTGCAATTGGAATACATTATATAACTGTAAAATGATTTCCCTAACTTCTATTGACTTTTAGTTTAATTATACTTTGCTACCTGCACGCAATGCACCACTTCCTCATGAGCTCATTAGTCTGATCTTTTCCATGAACATAGGACACGTGTACAAGAATATTGTAGCAGTGATTGATAGAATGGTCGTTTTCTTTCAAGAGATTTATCTGCAGCTCTTTTCAATGCACACACACTTTCTAATGGGAGATTTATAATGTAAATGTGGATAGATTATGACATACATATTAAGAAATGAACATTAATGTATACACATACACAGTTTTGGAACTGGATTTGATTATAGAATATAATAATTTAAGTTAAATATCAATCAATATCAAAAATCAGTTATCAATTTCACAAAACAAGAAAAGTATCAATGTGTATATGTGTGGATGCATACAAAATAATGTAGATGCAATATAATCAGAATTAGAGCATAAGCCAGGGTTTCCCAAACCCAGTCCTCAGGGCTCCCTAACAGTGCAGGTTTTCTGGATCACATGTGACATAATTAGGACCACCTGTGGATCTGTTACAATATGTCAGTCAGTAATGAATACACCTGTGCTCCAGCAAGGAGATATGGAAAACCTGCACTGTTAGGGAGCCCTGAGGACTGGGTTTGGGAAACCCTGGCATAAGCCATAATGGAGCCATGTAGGTCAAACTTGACTGTACGGGTTATCCTAGATCAACAGTGTGCATTTTTTTGGGCCATATTACGCTACTTCCCAATATTTCAGAAAGCAAATTCGGGACAAATAAAAGCTCCACCCATTCCTTCAAGAACATACCCCGGATTTGCAGAAACCCTGCAACAATCCTTCCAGCCACAGCCATATTCAGAGTAAATTATCTTTTTGACAAGCCTCATCCCTTTTGGGGTCTGCTAACTGGCACATTCCTGACAAAATCATAACTATTGGGAGGTATGTATCATATATATACATTTATGTAAGGGACAAAGCATTGACTAATGACTGCATTCTGCAACAGGTTATGCACTTAGGGGGAGATTCAATTAATGCCAATGTTATGGCAGGAATCACCTACTGTTATTGCCGGCAATGTGCGCAGCCGGAGATCGAGATGATGTCATCATTCCACATCACCGGCAATTAAATCTCCCCCTTAGAGTGAGTTCACCATGCTTGATAGATGCAAACTTTCAGCTTTGCTGCAGACAAACTAAATTAGTGGCTCAGGTAGAGTTGGACACTGTTGCACCCAAAGTGTTAACAGGAAAAGTTGCAAACATGTAAAAGCGGATTTATGTCCATATGTTTGGTTGGATGCATCTTACAGACTGCAGTATTCAGGGGATTACCATATTATCAAGTAACAAGGCTACTTATTATTGGAACATATGAGATATCTGCTGTGGCTCCAGCCTCATTGATTGCAAAGCCAGTCCCCATAGGCGTTATGCCCTATTTATCAAGTTCTGAAATTTGGAGCTTGACCTCAGAAGTTAACGCTATGTGAGAATGATGTTAGCTGATCTATCCAATGGGGAGAGCATCTCCTCTCCAGTTGTAAAGAGTCTCAAGTGTAAGATTCATTCAAAATCTGCATATGAATGCATGTATATGCATATTTTGGTGGGGACACCATTTAAAGTACATATTTGTGGCACTACAAGGGGCAGCATGCACTTTAGCACAAGTAAGAAAGGACCGAATATTCAGTTCACTAACAAAAAGCAGTTAGCAAGTTTATTTAATTTATGAACAAATAGTAGTTTTCTCTCTCTATAGAGGATTCCAGCCTCTTTCCCCAAATAATGAGAGAGAGTGACTGAGCAAAGTCACACCCTTTTAAACTACAACTTGCAGGTGCAACTATTAATTAGCCTATTGTCTGACTGGCAGGTCAGAAGACCCGAAATAGGCCTAACGAATGGAGCCCTTCCCTCTCTCTTCATTCATTTCAGGAAACCTATGATTTGGCTCTTTTTGAGCCCAAAACTTTTAGAGAGTTGTCTTTTCAATACCAGAAGTCTTTCCATGAGTTCAAAACACATAGGTCACAAAACTAGGAATTACATACAGTCCATCAATGATTTTGGCAGCGTATATACTTCTCCTACTGTCTTCATCGTAAAATTATCAAATACCATTCACCTACATTCCTCATGCATGAAGTGTCTTTCACTAAATATATATATATATATATATATATATATATATATATATATATATATATATATATATATATATATATATATATTCAATCCGGTGTCTATGTTTCGGTCTCATATCCAGACCTATTTCAAGACAAATTTACATAGAACAGCAGACAAATATATATGTATATTGTTTCTCTCACTCATGCTGGAAAGTGAAATTCTAGCAATACTTTGAGCAATGCTTTAAAATTTCAATAAGACAAAAGTGACGTATAACAAACATCTACTTGACCCTTCAATATCATCTTTCATTTGCTTTTCATCTGCTGCAATAGGCCGAAAATATTGTCATTCCATAGAGGTGTAGGCACCTAATGATGTAATCCAGGGCACGTCAGTTAGATCTCCCCTCCCGGAGAGGAGATCTTAAAAGTAGGTAAGCATGGTATTACCTCCCTATTTCATTACAGGCAGCTGAAGCCCCTCTCACACACCAGTGTCCTAATGAGACTACAGTCATTGTTACATGACTGGCCCTTCCAACCCCACAGTGCATTTGTGCAGAGCAAGAATGCAATTATACACATGTCTATTTAACCCTTTTATATCTGGAAGGTTTTCAACCGTTCCTGACCAGACCGTTATTTTCCATTTTGCTAATCTGCCATCTTAACTAAGAATAACTGTTTAATTTATTAGTTTACAAAAATAAATGTTTTTATTTAGACACGCATGGCTTTATTTTGGTAGCATATTAGAATATGTATTGTATGTGCCTTGACTGAGCAGAATTAGAAAATATGCACTTTTACATGACATACTGTTACCCATTTAGTACAACTCCAAATATTTAAACCAAACTTTAATTGGCTGTGTCACCCTTGGTCTCCCTTGAGTATAGCGATACCAAATAACAAAACTATATTCAAGGTCTCACATAGTTATAGGGTCCAGTAACAAAGGTGGATATGTTAGTTTTAAAATTTTCATTTTTACCAGATAATATGCTAGATTTGGAAGACGGCACAAACATATAAAAAATATTTGTCATACTACTGCAGTCATGGGTGCCCTCACACATTGCAGATTTAGGAACTTCCCCTGCAATATCAATTTGCACCTACTATTGTAGGGATCATGGTGGAAAAAGTGAAAAACAAAACTCCAAAAGGTCATACTATTACCACTTTAGAACCAGCCCTTCACAATTTTTCTACTAAAGTATTATAAAATGCACTGCACTATGCTTCCTTTCGGCTTAAAACATTTAAACTTAACAGAACCTTATATAAACCAATAAAGACACATCACCAGAATAAATGTTTTGGAATAAGAGACATTTTTATTAAATTAGGAAGGAAATAAGTGGCGGACGAGAGCAGGGCAGTCAGGTAGAAGAGTATAACCGATAAAGGTGGAAAGGTCAGACCATAATACCACCAACTCAGGATAAATCTTATCTAATGGCGGCTGCTACAATCAGTCCAAGCGGATAGATTGCACCCCCTCAGAACCAGCTAATGGCCCAACGATAACATCTGGGCCAAAATGTCCTCGTCACAGGTATTATTTCTCTCAGCCAGCTACTTCATGTTCATGCAAGAACGAGTTCAAATTGTAGGGTCTAGGCCAACATGAAATCAATCAGATCCGCTAAGTGTTAAGAGCAGCGCTTCAAAGAGTGAGACCCATGGGTCATGGCTGGAGTAGGTCATGGTATCCGTGTATTTAAAGTGATTCAGAGGTCCCAGGGGAGTCTGATTAATGGAGGTGCTGCTTTTAGGGATATGTGCCTGATTAAGTGTGAGTATGAACTTCTACTCCATCAACTTTGTCTGAGTTCTGACAGTGGTGTTCCAGAATCCAGTGTGATAGGAGAAGCCACATAGGGTCAGAGAATAAATTTGACTGAGACTACAATGCAGGATATCCGGATAAGTTTGAATTGTACGTTGTCTCCGGCTAACCTTGTCTGATTATTGTACAATATTAATATATATGGCAGGTCCAGAGCTGTTCTTTTGATTATGACCTTCCCCTATCACTTCTAATAGAAAACTATGAACTTATTCCTACTGGACCAATAAAGTTAGTAGCTAACCTTTATCTAAACATCTGTGCCTGAGGGGACATCAGGAATATCTTTATTACATTAGACAAACCTAGAAATGTACTTTACCTTATAAAGTGCACCGGGAAGATGCAGAGAGAAATCTACTACATGGCCACATGCAAACCAAGGCCCCCCATACATATCTTAAATATCAAGTGTAATCTCATTTTTGCATGTTGGCATAAGATGAGGGGCACTAGTCTGCCTAACCCACTTCGTTACCAACTTTTTGTGCTGCAAACCCATAAGTCTATACTTTGGTAGATCACCATTTGTATCTAAGCCAATAGCAGGTTTGATATTTGTCAGTTCTAATAGGCTTCAAATTACATTGTGTTCATTAGGGGATCATAGTTTTCAGGTATTCTCAACAGTTTAGATAAGTTCCCTCCAGCTTTGATTGTAATAGAGAGATCCTTCTGCACCTCGCTGGCCTTAACCAGAATTAACCTTTGTTTTTTGCTTAGGGTTATTCTTGCAATTGGAATACATTATATAACTGTAAAATGATTTCCCTAACTTCTATTGACTTTTAGTTTAATTATACTTTGCTACCTGCACGCAATGCACCACTTCCTCATGAGCTCATTAGTCTGATCTTTTCCATGAACATAGGACACGTGTACAAGAATATTGTAGCAGTGATTGATAGAATGGTCGTTTTCTTTCAAGAGATTTATCTGCAGCTCTTTTCAATGCACACACACTTTCTAATGGGAGATTTATAATGTAAATGTGGATAGATTATGACATACATATTAAGAAATGAACATTAATGTATACACATACACAGTTTTGGAACTGGATTTGATTATAGAATATAATAATTTAAGTTAAATATCAATCAATATCAAAAATCAGTTATCAATTTCACAAAACAAGAAAAGTATCAATGTGTATATGTGTGGATGCATACAAAATAATGTAGATGCAATATAATCAGAATTAGAGCATAAGCCAGGGTTTCCCAAACCCAGTCCTCAGGGCTCCCTAATAGTGCAGGTTTTCTGGATCACATGTGACATAATTAGGACCACCTGTGGATCTGTTACAATATGTCAGTCAGTAATGAATACACCTGTGCTCCAGCAAGGAGATATGGAAAACCTGCACTGTTAGGGAGCCCTGAGGACTGGGTTTGGGAAACCCTGGCATAAGCCATAATGGAGCCATGTAGGTCAAACTTGACTGTACGGGTTATCCTAGATCAACAGTGTGCATTTTTTTGGGCCATATTACGCTACTTCCCAATATTTCAGAAAGCAAATTCGGGACAAATAAAAGCTCCACCCATTCCTTCAAGAACATACCCCGGATTTGCAGAAACCCTGCAACAATCCTTCCAGCCACAGCCATATTCAGAGTAAATTATCTTTTTGACAAGCCTCATCCCTTTTGGGGTCTGCTAACTGGCACATTCCTGACAAAATCATAACTATTGGGAGGTATGTATCATATATATACATTTATGTAAGGGACAAAGCATTGACTAATGACTGCATTCTGCAACAGGTTATGCACTTAGGGGGAGATTCAATTAATGCCAATGTTATGGCAGGAATCACCTACTGTTATTGCCGGCAATGTGCGCAGCCGGAGATCGAGATGATGTCATCATTCCACATCACTGGCAATTAAATCTCCCCCTTAGAGTGAGTTCACCATGCTTGATAGATGCAAACTTTCAGCTTTGCTGCAGACAAACTAAATTAGTGGCTCAGGTAGAGTTGGACACTGTTGCACCCAAAGTGTTAACAGGAAAAGTTGCAAACATGTAAAAGCGGATTTATGTCCATATGTTTGGTTGGATGCATCTTACAGACTGCAGTATTCAGGGGATTACCATATTATCAAGTAACAAGGCTACTTATTATTGGAACATATGAGATATCTGCTGTGGCTCCAGCCTCATTGATTGCAAAGCCAGTCCCCATAGGCGTTATGCCCTATTTATCAAGTTCTGAAATTTGGAGCTTGACCTCAGAAGTTAACGCTATGTGAGAATGACATTAGCTGATCTATCCAATGGGGAGAGCATCTCCTCTCCAGTTGTAAAGAGTCTCAAGTGTAAGATTCATTCAAAATCTGCATATGAATGCATGTATATGCATATTTTGGTGGGGACACCATTTAAAGTACATATTTGTGGCACTACAAGGGGCAGCATGCACTTTAGCACAAGTAAGAAAGGACCGAATATTCAGTTCACTAACAAAAAGCAGTTAGCAAGTTTATTTAATTTATGAACAAATAGTAGTTTTCTCTCTCTATAGAGGATTCCAGCCTCTTTCCCCAAATAATGAGAGAGAGTGACTGAGCAAAGTCACACCCTTTTAAACTACAACTTGCAGGTGCAACTATTAATTAGCCTATTGTCTGACTGGCAGGTCAGAAGACCCGAAATAGGCCTAACGAATGGAGCCCTTCCCTCTCTCTTCATTCATTTCAGGAAACCTATGATTTGGCTCTTTTTGAGCCCAAAACTTTTAGAGAGTGGTCTTTTCAATACCAGAAGTCTTTCCATGAGTTCAAAACACATAGGTCACAAAACTAGGAATTACATACAGTCCATCAATGATTTTGGCAGCGTATATACTTCTCCTACTGTCTTCATCGTAAAATTATCAAATACCATTCACCTACATTTCTCATGCATGAAGTGTCTTTCACTAAATATATATATATATATATATATATATATATATATATATATATATATATATATATTCAATCCGGTGTCTATGTTTCGGTCTCATATCCAGACCTATTTCAAGACAAATTTACATAGAACAGCAGACAAATATATATGTATATTGTTTGTCTCACTCATGCTGGAAAGTGAAATTCTAGCAATACTTTGAGCAATGCTTTAAAATTTCAATAAGACAAAAGTGACGTATAACAAACATCTACTTGAACCCTCAATATCATCTTTCATTTGCTTTTCATCTGCTGCAATAGGCCGAAAATATTGTCATTCCATAGAGGTGTAGGCACCTAATGATGTAATCCAGGGCACGTCAGTTAGATCTCCCCTCCCGGAGAGGAGATCTTAAAAGTAGGTAAGCATGGTATTACCTCCCTATTTCATTACAGGCAGCTGAAGCCCCTCTCACACACCAGTGTCCTAATGAGACTACAGTCATTGTTACATGACTGGCCCTTCCAACCCCACAGTGCATTTGTGCAGAGCAAGAATGCAATTATACACATGTCTATTTAACCCTTTTATATCTGGAAGGTTTTCAACCGTTCCTGACCAGACCGTTATTTTCCATTTTGATAATCTGCCATCTTAACTAAGAATAACTGTTTAATTTATTAGTTTACAAAAATAAATGTTTTTATTTAGACACGCATGGCTTTATTTTGGTAGCATATTAGAATATGTATTGTATGTGCCTTGACTGAGCAGAATTAGAAAATATGCACTTTTACATGACATACTGTTACCCATTTAGTACAACTCCAAATATTTAAACCAAACTTTAATTGGCTGTGTCACCCTTGGTCTCCCTTGAGTATAGCGATACCAAATAACAAAACTATATTCAAGGTCTCACATAGTTATAGGGTCCAGTAACAAAGGTGGATATGTTAGTTTTAAAATTTTCATTTTTACCAGATAATATGCTAGATTTGGAAGACGGCACAAACATATAAAAAATATTTGTCCTACTACTGCAGTCATGGGTGCCCTCACACATTGCAGATTTAGGAACTTCCCCTGCAATATCAATTTGCACCTACTATTGCAGGGATTATAGTGGAAAAAGTGAAAAACAAAACTCCAAAAGGTCATACTATTACCACTTTAGAACCAGCCCTTCACAATTTTTCTACTAAAGTATTATAAAAAGCACTGCACTATGCTTCCTTTCGGCTTAAAACATTTAAACTTAACAGAACCTTATATAAACCAAGAAAGACACATCACCAGATTAAATGTTTTGGAATAAGAGACATTTTTATTAAATTAGGAAGGAAATAAGTGGCGGACGAGAGCAGGGCAGTCAGGTAGAAGAGTATAACCGATAAAGGTGGAAAGGTCAGACCATAATACCACCAACCCAGGATAAATCTTATCTAATGGCGGCTGCTACAATCAGTCCAAGCGGATAGATTGCACCCCCTCAGAACTAGCTAATGGCCCAATGATAACATCTGGGCCAAGATGTCCTCCTCACAGGTATTATTTCTCTCAGCCAGCTACTTCATGTTCATGCGTGAACGAGTTCAAATTGTAGGGTCTAGGCCAACATGAAATCAATCAGATCCGCTAAGTGTTAAGAGCAGCGCTTCAAAGAGTGAGACCCATGGGTCATGGCTGGAGTAGGTCATGGTATCCGTGTATTTAAAGTGATTCAGAGGTCCCAGGGGAGTCTGATTAATGGAGGTGCTGCTTTTAGGGATATGTGCCTGATTAAGTGTGAGTATGAACTTCTACTCCATCAACTTTGTCTGAGTTCTGACAGTGGTGTTCCAGAATCCAGTGTGATAGGAGAAGCCACATAGGGTCAGAGAATAAATTTGACTGAGACTACAATGCAGGATATCCGGATAAGTTTGAATTGTACGTTGTCTCCGGCTAACCTTGTCTGATTATTGTACAATATTAATATATATGGCAGGTCCAGAGCTGTTCTTTTGATTATGACCTTCCCCTATCACTTCTAATAGAAAACTATGAACTTATTCCTACTGGACCAATAAAGTTAGTAGCTAACCTTTATCTAAACATCTGTGCCTGAGGGGACATCAGGAATATCTTTATTACATTAGACAAACCTAGAAATGTACTTTACCTTATAAAGTGCACCGGGAAGATGTAGAGAGAAATCTACTACATGGCCACATGCAAACCAAGGCCCCCCATACATATCTTAAATATCAAGTGTAATCTCATTTTTGCATGTTGGCATAAGATGAGGGGCACTAGTCTGCCTAACCCACTTCGTTACCAACTTTTTGTGCTGCAAACCCATAAGTGTATACTTTGGTAGATCACCATTTGTATCTAAGCCAATAGCAGGTTTGATATTTGTCAGTTCTAATAGGCTTCAAATTACATTGTGTTCATTAGGGGATCATAGTTTTCAGGTATTCTCAACAGTTTAGATAAGTTCCCTCCAGCTTTGATTGTAATAGAGAGATCCTTCTGCACCTCGCTGGCCTTAACCAGAATTAACCTTTGTTTTTTGCTTAGGGTTATTCTTGCAATTGGAATACATTATATAACTGTAAAATGATTTCCCTAACTTCTATTGACTTTTAGTTTAATTATACTTTGCTACCTGCACGCAATGCACCACTTCCTCATGAGCTCATTAGTCTGATCTTTTCCATGAACATAGGACACGTGTACAAGAATATTGTAGCAGTGATTGATAGAATGGTCGTTTTCTTTCAAGAGATTTATCTGCAGTTCTTTTCAATGCACACACACTTTCTAATGGGAGATTTATAATGTAAATGTGGATAGATTATGAAATACATATTAAGAAATGAACATTAATGTATACACATACACAGTTTTGGAACTGGATTTGATTATAGAATATAATAATTTAACTTAAATATCAATCAATATCAAAAATCAGTTATCAATTTCACAAAACAAGAAAAGTATCAATGTCTATATGTGTGGATGCATACAAAATAATGTAGATGCAATATAATCAGAATTAGAGCATAAGCCAGGGTTTCCCAAACCCAGTCCTCAGGGCTCCCTAACAGTGCAGGTTTTCTGGATCACATGTGACATAATTAGGACCACCTGTGGATCTGTTACAATGTGTCAGTCAGTAATGAATACACCTGTGCTCCAGCAAGGAGATATGGAAAACCTGCACTGTTAGGGAGCCCTGAGGACTGGGTTTGGGAAACCCTGGCATAAGCCATAATGGAGCCATGTAGGTCAAACTTGACTGTACGGTTATCCTAGATCAACAGTGTGCATTTTTTTGGGCCATATTACGCTACTTCCCAATATTTCAGAAAGCAAATTCGGGACAAATAAAATCTCCACCCATTCCTCCAAGAACATACCCCGGATCTGCAGAAACCCTGCAACAATCCTTCCAGCCACAGCCATATTCAGAGTAAATTATCTTTTTGACAAGCCTCATCCCTTTTGGGGTCTGCTAACTGGCACATTCCTGACAAAATCATAACTATTGGGAGGTATGTATCATATATATACATTTATGTAAGGGACAAAGCATTGACTAATGACTGCATTCTGCAACAGGTTATGCACTTAGGGGGAGATTCAATTAATGCCAATGTTATGGCAGGAATCACCTACTGTTATTGCCGGCAATGTGCGCAGCCGGAGATCGAGATGATGTCATCATTCCACATCACCGGCAATTAAATCTCCCCCTTAGAGTGAGTTCACCATGCTTGATAGATGCAAACTTTCAGCTTTGCTGCAGACAAACTAAATTAGTGGCTCAGGTAGAGTTGGACACTGTTGCACCCAAAGTGTTAACAGGAAAAGTTGCAAACATGTAAAAGCGGATTTATGTCCATATGTTTGGTTGGATGCATCTTACAGACTGCAGTATTCAGGGGATTACCATATTATCAAGTAACAAGGCTACTTATTATTGGAACATATGAGATATCTGCTGTGGCTCCAGCCTCATTGATTGCAAAGCCAGTCCCCATAGGCGTTATGCCCTATTTATCAAGTTCTGAGATTTGGAGCTTGACCTCAGAAGTTAACGCTATGTGAGAATGACGTTAGCTGATCTATCCAATGGGGAGAGCATCTCCTCTCCAGTTGTAAAGAGTCTCAAGTGTAAGATTCATTCAAAATCTGCATATGAATGCATGTATATGCATATTTTGGTGGGGACACCATTTAAAGTACATATTTGTGGCACTACAAGGGGCAGCATGCACTTTAGCACAAGTAAGAAAGGACCGAATATTCAGTTCACTAACAAAAAGCAGTTAGCAAGTTTATTTAATTTATGAACAAATAGTAGTTTTCTCTCTCTATAGAGGATTCCAGCCTCTTTCCCCAAATAATGAGAGAGAGTGACTGAGCAAAGTCACATCCTTTTAAACTAAACTTGCAGGTGCAACTATTAATTAGCCTATTGTCTGACTGGCAGGTCAGAAGACCCGAAATAGGCCTAACGAATGGAGCCCTTCCCTCTCTCTTCATTCATTTCAGGAAACCTATGATTTGGCTCTTTTTGAGCCCAAAACTTTTAGAGAGTTGTCTTTTCAATACCAGAAGTCTTTCCAGGAGTTCAAAACACATAGGTCACAAAACTAGGAATAACATACAGTCCATCAATGATTTTGGCAGCGTATATACTTCTCCTACTGTCTTCATCGTAAAATTATCAAATACCATTCACCTACATTTCTCATGCATGAAGTGTCTTTCACTAAATATATATATATATATATATATATATATATATATATATATATATATATATATATATATTTATTCAATCCGGTGTCTATGTTTCGGTCTCATATCCAGACCTTTTTCAAGACAAATTTACATAGAACAGCAGACAAATATATATGTATATTGTTTGTCTCACTCATGCTGGAAAGTGAAATTCTAGCAATACTTTGAGCAATGCTTTAAAATTTCAATAAGACAAAAGTGACGTATAACAAACATCTACTTGAACCCTCAATATCATCTTTCATTTGCTTTTCATCTGCTGCAATAGGCCGAAAATATTGTCATTCCATAGAGGTGTAGGCACCTAATGATGTAATCCAGGGCAGGTCAGTTAGATCTCCCCTCCCGGAGAGGAGATCTTAAAGGTAGGTAAGCATGGTATTACCTCCCTATTTCATTACAGGCAGCTGAAGCCCCTCTCACACACCAGTGTCCTAATGAGACTACAGTCATTGTTACATGACTGGCCCTTCCAACCCCACAGTGCATTTGTGCAGAGCAAGAATGCAATTATACACATGTCTATTTAACCCTTTTATATCTGGAAGGTTTTCAACCGTTCCTGACCAGACCGTTATTTTCCATTTTGCTAATCTGCCATCTTAACTAAGAATAACTGTTTAATTTATTAGTTTACAAAAATAAATGTTTTTATTTAGACACGCATGGCTTTATTTTGGTAGCATATTAGAATATGTATTGTATGTGCCTTGACTGAGCAGAATTAGAAAATATGCACTTTTACATGACATACTGTTACCCATTTAGTACAACTCCAAATATTTAAACCAAACTTTAATTGGCTGTGTCACCCTTGGTCTCCCTTGAGTATAGCGATACCAAATAACAAAACTATATTCAAGGTCTCACATAGTTATAGGGTCCAGTAACAAAGGTGAATATGTTAGTTTTAAAATTTTCATTTTTACCAGATAATATGCTAGATTTGGAAGACGGCACAAACATATAAAAAATATTTGTCATACTACTGCAGTCATGGGTGCCCTCACACATTGCAGATTTAGGAACTTCCCCTGCAATATCAATTTGCACCTACTATTGCAGGGATTATAGTGGAAAAAGTGAAAAACAAAACTCCAAAAGGTCATACTATTACCACTTTAGAACCAGCCCTTCACAATTTTTCTACTAAAGTATTATAAAAAGAACTGCACTATGCTTCCTTTCGGCTTAAAACATTTAAACTTAACAGAACCTTATATAAACCAAGAAAGACACATCACCAGATTAAATGTTTTGGAATAAGAGACATTTTTATTAAATTAGGAAGGAAATAAGTGGCGGACGATAGCAGGGCAGTCAGGTAGAAGAGCATAACTAATAAAGGTGGAAAGGTCAGACCATAATACCACCAACCCAGGATAAATCTTATCTAATGGCGGCTGCTACAATCAGTCCAAGCGGATAGATTGCACCCCCTCAGAACTAGCTAATGGCCCAATGATAACATCTGGGCCAAGATGTCCTCCTCACAGGTATTATTTCTCTCAGCCAGCTACTTCATGTTCATGCGTGAACGAGTTCAAATTGTAGGGTCTAGGCCAACATGAAATCAATCAGATCCGCTAAGTGTTAAGAGCAGCGCTTCAAAGAGTGAGACCCATGGGTCATGGCTGGAGTAGGTCATGGTATCCGTGTATTTAAAGTGATTCAGAGGTCCCAGGGGAGTCTGATTAATGGAGGTGCTGCTTTTAGGGATATGTGCCTGATTAAGTGTGAGTATGAACTTCTACTCCATCAACTTTGTCTGAGTTCTGACAGTGGTGTTCCAGAATCCAGTGTGATAGGAGAAGCCACATAGGGTCAGAGAATAAATTTGACTGAGACTACAATGCAGGATATCCGGATAAGTTTGAATTGTACGTTGTCTCCGGCTAACCTTGTCTGATTATTGTACAATATTAATATATATGGCAGGTCCAGAGCTGTTCTTTTGATTATGACCTTCCCCTATCACTTCTAATAGAAAACTATGAACTTATTCCTACTGGACCAATAAAGTTAGTAGCTAACCTTTATCTAAACATCTGTGCCTGAGGGGACATCAGGAATATCTTTATTACATTAGACAAACCTAGAAATGTACTTTACCTTATAAAGTGCACCGGGAAGATGCAGAGAGAAATCTACTACATGGCCACATGCAAACCAAGGCCCCCCATACATATCTTAAATATCAAGTGTAATCTCATTTTTGCATGTTGGCATAAGATGAGGGGCACTAGTCTGCCTAACCCACTTCGTTACCAACTTTTTGTGCTGCAAACCCATAAGTGTATACTTTGGTAGATCACCATTTGTATCTAAGCCAATAGCAGGTTTGATATTTGTCAGTTCTAATAGGCTTCAAATTACATTGTGTTCATTAGGGGATCATAGTTTTCAGGTATTCTCAACAGTTTAGATAAGTTCCCTCCAGCTTTGATTGTAATAGAGAGATCCTTCTGCACCTCGCTGGCCTTAACCAGAATTAACCTTTGTTTTTTGCTTAGGGTTATTCTTGCAATTGGAATACATTATATAACTGTAAAATGATTTCCCTAACTTCTATTGACTTTTAGTTTAATTATACTTTGCTACCTGCACGCAATGCACCACTTCCTCATGAGCTCATTAGTCTGATCTTTTACATGAACATAGGACACGTGTACAAGAATATTGTAGCAGTGATTGATAGAATGGTCGTTTTCTTTCAAGAGATTTATCTGCAGTTCTTTTCAATGCACACACACTTTCTAATGGGAGATTTATAATGTAAATGTGGATAGATTATGAAATACATATTAAGAAATGAACATTAATGTATACACATACACAGTTTTGGAACTGGATTTGATTATAGAATATAATAATTTAAGTTAAATATCAATCAATATCAAAAATCAGTTATCAATTTTACAAAACAAGAAAAGTATCAATGTGTATATGTGTGGATGCATACAAAATAATGTAGATGCAATATAATCAGAATTAGAGCATAAGCCAGGGTTTCCCAAACCCAGTCCTCAGGGCTCCCTAACAGTGCAGGTTTTCTGGATCACATGTGACATAATTAGGACCACCTGTGGATCTGTTACAATATGTCAGTCAGTAATGAATACACCTGTGCTCCAGCAAGGAGATATGGAAAACCTGCACTGTTAGGGAGCCCTGAGGACTGGGTTTGGGAAACCCTGGCATAAGCCATAATGGAGCCATGTAGGTCAAACTTGACTGTACGGGTTATCCTAGATCAACAGTGTGCATTTTTTTGGGCCATATTACGCTACTTCCCAATATTTCAGAAAGCAAATTCGGGACAAATAAAAGCTCCACCCATTCCTTCAAGAACATACCCCGGATTTGCAGAAACCCTGCAACAATCCTTCCAGCCACAGCCATATTCAGAGTAAATTATCTTTTTGACAAGCCTCATCCCTTTTGGGGTCTGCTAACTGGCACATTCCTGACAAAATCCTAACTATTGGGAGGTATGTATCATATATATACATTTATGTAAGGGACAAAGCATTGACTAATGACTGCATTCTGCTACAGGTTATGCACTTAGGGGGAGATTCAATTAATGCCAATGTTATGGCAGGAATCACCTACTGTTATTGCCGGCAATGTGCGCAGCCGGAGATCGAGATGATGTCATCATTCCACATCACCGGCAATTAAATCTCCCCCTTAGAGTGAGTTCACCATGCTTGATAGATGCAAACTTTCAGCTTTGCTGCAGACAAACTAAATTAGTGGCTCAGGTAGAGTTGGACACTGTTGCACCCAAAGTGTTAACAGGAAAAGTTGCAAACATGTAAAAGCGGATTTATGTCCATATGTTTGGTTGGATGCATCTTACAGACTGCAGTATTCAGGGGATTACCATATTATCAAGTAACAAGGCTACTTATTATTGGAACATATGAGATATCTGCTGTGGCTCCAGCCTCATTGATTGCAAAGCCAGTCCCCATAGGCGTTATGCCCTATTTATCAAGTTCTGAAATTTGGAGCTTGACCTCAGAAGTTAACGCTATGTGAGAATGACGTTAGCTGATCTATCCAATGGGGAGAGCATCTCCTCTCCAGTTGTAAAGAGTCTCAAGTGTAAGATTCATTCAAAATCTGCATATGAATGCATGTATATGCATATTTTGGTGGGGACACCATTTAAAGTACATATTTGTGGCACTACAAGGGGCAGCATGCACTTTAGCACAAGTAAGAAAGGACCGAATATTCAGTTCACTAACAAAAAGCAGTTAGCAAGTTTATTTAATTTATGAACAAATAGTAGTTTTCTCTCTCTATAGAGGATTCCAGCCTCTTTCCCCAAGTAATGAGAGAGAGTGACTGAGTAAAGTCACACCCTTTTAAACTACAACTTGCAGGTGCAACTATTAATTAGCCTATTGTCTGACTGGCAGGTCAGAAGACCCGAAATAGGCCTAACGAATGGAGCCCTTCCCTCTCTCTTCATTCATTTCAGGAAACCTATGATTTGGCTCTTTTTGAGCCCAAAACTTTTAGAGAGTTGTCTTTTCAATACCAGAAGTCTTTCCATGAGTTCAAAACACATAGGTCACAAAACTAGGAATTACATACAGTCCATCAATGATTTTGGCAGCGTATATACTTCTCCTACTGTCTTCATCGTAAAATTATCAAATACCATTCACCTACATTTCTCATGCATGAAGTGTCTTTCACTAAATATATATATATATATATATATATATATATATATATATATATATATATATATATATATTCAATCCGGTGTCTATGTTTCGGTCTCATATCCAGACCTTTTTCAAGACAAATTTACATAGAACAGCAGACAAATATATATGTATATTGTTTGTCTCACTCATGCTGGAAAGTGAAATTCTAGCAATACTTTGAGCAATGCTTTAAAATTTCAAAAAGACAAAAGTGACGTATAACAAACATCTACTTGACCCCTCAATATCATCTTTCATTTGCTTTTCATCTGCTGCAATAGGCCGAAAATATTGTCATTCCATAGAGGTGAAGGCGCCTAATGATGTAATCCAGGGCAGGTCAGTTAGATCTCCCCTCCCGGAGAGGAGATCTTACAGGTAGGCAAGTATGGTATTACCTCCCTATTTCATTACAGACAGCTGAAGCCCCTCTCACACACCAATGTCCTAATGAGACTACAGTCATTGTTACATGACTGGCCCTTCCAACCCCACAGTGCATTTGTGCAGAGCAAGAATGCAATTATACACATGTCTAGTTAACCCTTTCATATCTGGAAGGTTTTCAACCGTTCCTGACCAGACCGTTTTTTTCCATTTTGCTAATCTGCCATTTTAACAAAGAATAACTGTTTAGTTTATTAGTTTACAAAAATAAATGTTTTTATTAAGACACGCATGGCTTTATTTTGGTAGCATATTAGAATATGTATTGTATGTGCCTTGACTGAGAAGAAATAGAAAAATATACACTTTTACATGACATAGCTGCTGTTACCCATATAGTACAACTCCAAATATTTAAACCAAACTTTAATTGGCTGTGTCACCCTTGGTCTCCCTTGAGTATAGCGATACCAAATAACAAAACTATATTCAAGGTCTCACATAGTTTTAGGGTCCAGTAACAAAGGTGGATATGTTAGTTTTAAAATTTTCATTTTTACCAGATAATATGCTAGATTTGGAAGACGGCACAAACATATAAAAAATATTTGTCCTACTACTGCAGTCATGGGTGTCCTCACACATTGCAGATTTAGGAACTTCCCCTACAATATCAATCTGCACCAACTTCTGAAGGGATCATGGTGGAAAGAGAGAAAAACAAAACTCCAAAAGGTCATACTTTTACCACTTTAGAACCAGCCCTTCACAATTTTTCTACTAAAGTATTATAAAATGCACAGCAATATGCTTCCCTTCGGCTTAAAACATTAGAACTTAACAGAACCTTATATAAACCAATAAAGACACATCACCAGATTAAATGTTTTGGAATAAGATAAACTTTTATTAAATTAGGAAGGAAATAAGTGGCGGACGAGAGCAGGGCAGTCAGCTAGAAGAGCATAACCAATAAAGGTGGAAAGGTCAGACCATAATACCACCAACCAAGGACAAACCTTATCTAATGGCGGCTGCTACAATCAGTCCAAGCTAATAGATTGCACCCCCTCAGAACCAGCTAATGGCCCAACGATAACATTTGGGCCAAGATGTCCTCCTCACAGGTATTATTTCTCTCAGCCAACTACTTTATGTTCATGCGTGAACAAGTTTGAATTGTAGGGTCTAGGCCAGCATGTAATCGATCAGATTCGCAAAGTGTTAAAAGCAGCGCTTCAGAGAGTGAGACTCACTGGTCATGGCTGGAGTAGGTCATGGTATCCGTGTATTTAAAGTGATTCAGAGGTCCCAGGTGAGTCTGATCAATGGAGGTGCTGCTTTTAGGGATATGTGGCTGATTAAGTGTGAGTATGTACTTCTACTCCATCAACTTTGTCTGAGTTCTGACAGGGGTGTTCCAGAACCCAAAATATACTACATGGCCACATGCATACCAGTGACTCCCATTCATATCTTAAATATCAAGTGTAATCTCATTTTTGCATGTTGGCATAAGATGAGGGGCACTAGTCTGCCTAACCCACTTCGTTATCAACTTTTTGCGCTGCAAACACACAAGTGTATACTCTGGTAGATCACCATTTGTATCTAAGCAAATAGCAGGTTTGATATTTGTCAGTTATAATAAGCTTCAAATTACATTGTGTTCGTTAGGGGATCATAGTTTTCAGGTATACTTAACAGTTTAGATAAGTCCCTTCCAGCTTTGGTTGTAATAGAGAGATCCTTCTGCACCCCGCTGGACTTAACCAGAATTAACCTTTGTTTTTTGCTTAGGGGTATTTTTGCAATTGCAATACATTATACAACTGTAAAATGACTTCCCTAACTTCTATTGACTTTTAGTTTAATTATACTTTGCTACCTGCACGCAATGCACCACTTCCTCATGAGCTCATTAGTCTGAGCTTTTTCATGAACATAGGACACATGTACAAGAATATTGTAGCAGTGATTGATAGAATGGTCGTTTTTTTTCCAAGAGATTTATCTGCAGCTCTTTTAAATGCACACACACTTTCTAATGGGAGATTTATAATGTAAATGTGGATAGATTATGACATACATATTAAGAAATGCACATTAATGTATACACATACACAATTTTGGAACTGAATTTGTTTATAGAATATAATAATTTAACTTAAATATCAATCAATATAAAAAATCATTTATCAACTTTACAAAACAAGTGAAGTATCACTGTGTATATGTGTGGATGCATACAAAATAATGTAGATGCAATATAATCAGAATTAGAGCATAAGCCATAATGGAGCCATGTAGGTCAAACTTGACTGTACGATTATCCTAGATCAACAGTGTGCATTTTTTTGGGCTATATTACGCTCTTTCCAACATTTCAGAAAGCAAATTCGGGACAAAATTAAGCTCCACCCATTCCTCCAAGAACACACCCCAGATCTGCAGAAACCCTGCAACAATCCTTCCAACCACAGCCATATTCAGAGTAAATTATCTTTTTGACAAGTCTCATCCCTTTTGGGGTCTGATAACTGGCACATTCCTGACAAAATCATAACTATTGGGAGGTATATATCATATATATACATTTATGTAAGGGACAAAGCATTGACTAATGACTGCATTCTGCAACAGGTTATGCACTTAGGGGGAAAAATTAATCCATGCCAATGTTATGGCAGGAATCACCTACTGTTATTGCCGGCAATGTGCGCAGCCGGAGATCAAGATGATGCCATCATTCCACATCACCGGCAATTGAATCTCCCCCTTAGAGTGAGTTCACCATGCTTGATAGATGCAAACTTTCAGCTTTGCTGCAGACAAACTAAATTAGTGGCTCAGGTAGAGTTGGACACTTTTGCACCCAAAGTGTTAGCAGGAAAAGTTGCAATCATGTAAAAGCGGATTTATGTCCATATGTTTGGTTGGATGCATCTTACAAACTGCAGTATTCAGGGGATTACCATATTATCATGTAACTAGGCTACTTATTATTGGAACATATGACATATCTGCTGTGGTTCAAGCCTCATCGATTGCAAATCCAGTCCCCATAGGCGTTATGCCCTATTTATCAAGCTCTGAAATTTGAAGCTTGACCTCAAAAGTTAACGCTATGTGAGGATGACGTTAGCTGGTTTATCCAATGGGGAGAGCATCTCCTCTCCAGTTGTAAAGAGTCTCAAGTGTAAGATTCATTCAAAATCTGCATATGAATGCATGTATATGCATATTTTTGGTGGGGACACCATTTAAAATACATATTTGTGGCACTACAAGGGGCAGCATGCACTTTAGCACAAGTAAGAAAAGACTGAATATTCAGTTCACAAACAAACAACAGTTAGCAAGTTTATTTCATTTATAAACAAATAGTAGTTTTCATTTCCTATAGAGGATTCCAGCCTCTTTCCCCAGATAATGAGAGAGAGTGACTGATCAAAGTCACACCCTTTTAAACTACAACTTGCAGGTGCAACTATTAATTAGCCTATTGTCTGACTGGCAGGTCAGAAGACCCGAAATGGGCCTAACGAATGGAGCCCTTCCCTCTCTCTTCATTCATTTCAGGAAACCCATGATTTGGCTCTTTTTGAGCCCAAAACTTTTAGAGAACTGCTTTTTCAATACCAGAAGTCTTTCCTGGAGTTCAAAACACATAGGTCAGAAAACTAGGAATTACATACAGTCCATCAATGATTTTGGCAGCGTATATACTTCTACTGTCTTCATCGTAAAATTATCAAATTCCATTCACCTACATTTCTCATGCATGAAGTGTCATTCAGTAAATATAAATAAATATATATATATATATATATATATATATATATATATATATATATATATATATATATTCAAACCTGTTTCTTTACATTATAGTCAATGTTTCAGTCTCATATACAGATCTTTTTCAAGACAAATTTACATAGAACAGCAGACAAATATATACGTATATTGTTTGTCTCACTCATGCTGGAAAGTGAAATTCTAGCAATACTTTGAGCAATGCTTTAAAATTTCAAAAAGACAAAAGTGACGTATAACAAACAGCTACTTGACCCTTCAATATCATCTTTCATTTGCTTTTCATCTGCTGCAATAGGCCGAAAATAGTGTCATTCCATAGAGGTGGAGGGGCCTAATAATGTAATCCAGGGCACGTCAGTTAGATCTCCCCTCCCGGAGAGGAGATCTTAAAGGTAGGCAAGTATGGTATTACCTCCCTATTTCATTACAGACAGCTGAAGCCCCTCTCACACACCAGTGTCCTAATGAGACTATAATCATTGTTACATGACTGGCTCTTCCAACCCCACAGTGCATTTGTGCAGAGCAAGAATGCAATTATACACATGTCTATTTAACCCTTTCATATCTGGAAGGTTTTCAACCGTTCCTGACCAGACCGTTATTTTCCATTTTGCTAATCTGCCATCTTAACTAAGAATAACTGTTTAATTTATTAGTTTACAAAAATAAATGTTTTTATTAAGACACGCATGGCTTTATTTTGGTAGCATATTAGAATATGTATTGTATGTGCCTTGACTGAGCAGAATTAGAAAATATGCACTTTTACATGACATACTGTTACCCATTTAGTACAACTCCAAATATTTAAACCAAACTTTAATTGGCTGTGTCACCCTTGGTCTCCCTTGAGTATAGCAATACCAAATAACAAAACTATATTCAAGGTCTCACATAGTTATAGGGTCCAGTAACAAAGGTGGATATGTTAGTTTTAAAAGTTTTCTTTTTACCAGATAATATGCTACATTTGGAAGACGGCACAAACATATAAAAAATATTTGTCCTACTACTGCAGTCATGGGTGCCCTCACACATTGCAGATTTAGGAACTTCCCCTACAATATCAATTTGCACCTACTATTGCAGGGATTATAGTGGAAAAAGTGAAAAACAAAACTCCAAAAGGTCATACTATTACCACTTTAGAACCAGCCCTTCACAATTTTTCTACTAAAGTATTATAAAATGCACTGCACAATGCTTCCTTTCGGCTTAAAACATTTAAACTTAACAGAACCTTATATAAACCAATAAAGACACATCACCAGATTAAATGTTTTGGAATAAGAGACATTTTTATTAAATTAGGAAGGAAATAAGTGGCGGACGAGAGCAGGGCAGTCAGGTAGAAGAGTATAACCAATAAAGGTGGAAAGGTCAGACCATAATACCACCAACCCAGGATAAACCTTATCTAATGGCGGCTGCTACAATCAGTCCAAGCGGATAGATTGCTCCCCCTCAGAACCAGCTAATGGCCCAACGATAACATCTGGGCCAAGATGTCCTCCTCACAGGTATTATTTCTCTCAGCCAGCTACTTCATGTTCATGCGTGAACGAGTTTGAATTGTAGGGTCTAGGCCAACATGAAATCAATCAGATCCGCTAAGTGTTAAGAGCAGCGCTTCAAAGAGTGAGACCCATGGGTCATGGCTGGAGTAGGTCATGGTATCCGTGTATTTAAAGTGATTCAGAGGTCCCAGGGGAGTCTGATTAATGGAGGTGCTGCTTTTAGGGATATGTGCCTGATTAAGTGTGAGTATGAACTTCTACTCCATCAACTTTGTCTGAGTTCTGACAGTGGTGTTCCAGAATCCAGTGTGAGAGGAGAAGCCACATAGGGTCAGAGAATAAATTTGACTGAGACTACAATGCAGGATATCCGGATAAGTTTGAATTCTACGTTGTCTCCGGCTAACCTTGTCTGATTATTGTACAATATTAATATATATGGCAGGTCCAGAGCTGTTCTTTTGATTATGACCTTCCCCTATCACTTCTAATAGAAAACTATGAACTTATTCCTACTGGACCAATAAAGTTAGTAGCTAACCTTTATCTAAACATCTGTGCCTGAGGGGACATCAGGAATATCTTTATTACATTAGACAAACCTAGAAATGTACTTTACCTTATAAAGTGCACCGGGAAGATGCAGAGAGAAATCTACTACATGGCCACATGCAAACCAGGGCCACCCATTCATATCTTAAATATCAAGTGTAATCTCATTTTTTCATGTTGGCATAAGATGAGGGGCACTAGTCTGCCTAACCCACTTCGTTACCAACTTTTTGTGCTGCAAACCCATAAGTGTATACTTTGGTAGATCACCATTTGTATCTAAGCCAATAGCAGGTTTAATATTTGTCAGTTCTAATAGGCTTCAAATTACATTGTGTTCATTAGGGGATCATAGTTTTCAGGTATTCTCAACAGTTTAGATAAGTTCCCTCCAGCTTTGATTGTAATAGAGAGATCCTTCTGCACCTCGCTGGCCTTAACTAGAATTAACCTTTGTTTTTTGCTTAGGGGTATTCTTGCAATTGGAATACATTATATAACTGTAAAATGATTTCCCTAACTTCTATTGACTTTTAGTTTAATTATACTTTGCTACCTGCACGCAATGCACCACTTCCTCATGAGCTCATTAGTCTGATCTTTTCCATGAACATAGGACACGTGTACAAGAATATTGTAGCAGTGATTGATAGAATGGTCGTTTTCTTTCAAGAGATTTATCTGCAGCTCTTTTCAATGCACACACACTTTCTAATGGGAGATTTATAATGTAAATGTGGATAGATTATGACATACATATTAAGAAATGAACATTAATGTATACACATACACAGTTTTGGAACTGGATTTCTTTATAGAATATAATAATTTAAGTTAAATATCAATCAATATCAAAAATCAGTTATCAATTTCACAAAACAAGAAAAGTATCAATGTGTATATGTGTGGATGCATACAAAATAATGTAGATGCAATATAATCAGAATTAGAGCATAAGCCAGGGTTTCCCAAACCCAGTCCTCAGGGCTCCCTAACAGTGCAGGTTTTCTGGATCACATGTGACATAATTAGGACCACCTGTGGATCTGTTACAATGTGTCAGTCAGTAATGAATACACCTGTGCTCCAGCAAGGAGATATGGAAAACCTGCACTGTTAGGGAGCCCTGAGGACTGGGTTTGGGAAACCCTGGCATAAGCCATAATGGAGCCATGTAGGTCAAACTTGACTGTACGGTTATCCTAGATCAACAGTGTGCATTTTTTTGGGCCATATTACGCTACTTCCCAATATTTCAGAAAGCAAATTCGGGACAAATAAAATCTCCACCCATTCCTCCAAGAACATACCCCGGATCTGCAGAAACCCTGCAACAATCCTTCCAGCCACAGCCATATTCAGAGTAAATTATCTTTTTGACAAGCCTCATCCCTTTTGGGGTCTGCTAACCGGCACATTCCTGACAAAATCATAACTATTGGGAGGTATGTATCATATATATACATTTATGTAAGGGACAAAGCATTGACTAATGACTGCATTCTGCTACAGGTTATGCACTTAGGGGGAGATTCAATTCATGCCAATGTTATGGCAAGAATCACCTACTGTTATTGCCGGCAATGTGCGCAGCCGGAGATCGAGATGATGTCATCATTCCACATCACCGGCAATTGAATCTCCCCCTTAGAGTGAATTCACCATGCTTGATAGATGCAAACTTTCAGCTTTGCTGCAGACAAACTAAATTAGTGGCTCAGGTAGAGTTGGACACTGTTGCACCCAAAGTGTTAACAGGAAAAGTTGCAAACATGTAAAAGCGGATTTATGTCCATATGTTTGGTTGGATGCATCTTACAGACTGCAGTATTCAGGGGATTACCATATTATCAAGTAACAAGGCTACTTATTATTGGAACATATGAGATATCTGCTGTGGCTCCAGCCTCATTGATTGCAAAGCCAGTCCCCATAGGCGTTATGCCCTATTTATCAAGTTCTGAAATTTGGAGCTTGACCTCAGAAGTTAACGCTATGTGAGAATGATGTTAGCTGATCTATCCAATGGGGAGAGCATCTCCTCTCCAGTTGTAAAGAGTCTCAAGTGTAAGATTCATTCAAAATCTGCATATGAATGCATGTATATGCATATTTTGGTGGGGACACCATTTAAAGTACATATTTGTGGCACTACAAGGGGCAGCATGCACTTTAGCACAAGTAAGAAAGGACCGAATATTCAGTTCACTAACAAAAAGCAGTTAGCAAGTTTATTTAATTTATGAACAAATAGTAGTTTTCTCTCTCTATAGAGGATTCCAGCCTCTTTCCCCAAATAATGAGAGAGAGTGACTGAGCAAAGTCACACCCTTTTAAACTAAACTTGCAGGTGCAACTATTAATTAGCCTATTGTCTGACTGGCAGGTCAGAAGACCCGAAATAGGCCTAACGAATGGAGCCCTTCCCTCTCTCTTCATTCATTTCAGGAAACCTATGATTTGGCTCTTTTTGAGCCCAAAACTTTTAGAGAGTTGTCTTTTCAATACCAGAAGTCTTTCCAGGAGTTCAAAACACATAGGTCACAAAACTAGGAATAACATACAGTCCAGCAATGATTTTGGCAGCGTATATACTTCTCCTACTGTCTTCATCGTAAAATTATCAAATACCATTCACCTACATTTCTCATGCATGAAGTGTCTTTCACTAAATATATATATATATATATATATATATATATATATATATATATATATATATATATTCAATCTGGTGTCTATGTTTCGGTCTCATATCCAGACCTTTTTCAAGACAAATTTACATAGAACAGCAGACAAATATATGTGTATATTGTTTGTCTCACTCATGCTGGAAAGTGAAATTCTAGCAATACTTTGAGCAATGCTTTAAAATTTCAATAAGACAAAAGTGACGTATAACAAACATCTACTTGAACCCTCAATATCATCTTTCATTTGCTTTTCATCTGCTGCAATAGGCCGAAAATATTGTCATTCCATAGAGATGGAGGCACCTAATGATGTAATCCAGGGCACGTCAGTTAGATCTCCCCTCCCGGAGAGGAGATCTTAAAGGTAGGTAAGCATGGTATTACCTCCCTATTTCATTACAGGCAGCTGAAGCCCCTCTCACACACCAGTGTCCTAATGAGACTACAGTCATTGTTACATGACTGGCCCTTCCAACCCCACAGTGCATTTGTGCAGAGCAAGAATGCAATTATACACATGTCTATTTAACCCTTTCATATCTGGAAGGTTTTCAACCGTTCCTGACCAGACCGTTTTTTTTTTCATTTTGCTAATCTGCCATCTTAACTAAGAATAACTGTTTAATTTATTAGTTTACAAAAATAAATGTTTTTATTAAGACACGCATGGCTTTATTTTGGTAGCATATTAGAATATGTATTGTATGTGCCTTGACTGAGCAGAATTAGAAAATATGCACTTTTACATGACATACTGTTACCCATTTAGTACAACTCCAAATATTTAAACCAAACTTTAATTGGCTGTGTCACCCTTGGTCTCCCTTGAGTATAGCGATACCAAATAACAAAACTATATTCAAGGTCTCACATAGTTATAGGGTCCAGTAACAAAGGTGGATATGTTAGTTTTAAAAGTTTTCTTTTTACCAGATAATATGCTAGATTTGGAAGACGGCACAAACATATAAAAAATATTTGTCCTACTACTGCAGTCATGGGTGCCCTCACACATTGCAGATTTAGGAACTTCCCCTACAATATCAATTTGCACCTACTATTGCAGGGATTATAGTGGAAAAAGTGAAAAACAAAACTCCAAAAGGTCATACTATTACCACTTTAGAACCAGCCCTTCACAATTTTTCTACTAAAGTATTATAAAATGCACTGCACTATGCTTCCTTTCGGCTTAAAACATTTAAACTTAACAGAACCTTATATAAACCAATAAAGACACATCACCAGATTAAATGTTTTGGAATAAGAGACATTTTTATTAAATTAGGAAGGAAATAAGTGGCGGACGAGAGCAGGGCAGTCAGGTAGAAGAGTATAACCAATAAAGGTGGAAAGGTCAGACCATAATACCACCAACCCAGGATAAACCTTATCTAATGGCGGCTGCTACAATCAGTCCAAGCGGATAGATTGCTCCCCCTCAGAACCAGCTAATGGCCCAACGATAACATCTGGGCCAAGATGTCCTCCTCACAGGTATTATTTCTCTCAGCCAGCTACTTCATGTTCATGCGTGAACGAGTTTGAATTGTAGGGTCTAGGCCAACATGAAATCAATCAGATCCGCTAAGTGTTAAGAGCAGCGCTTCAAAGAGTGAGACCCATGGGTCATGGCTGGAGTAGGTCATGGTATCCGTGTATTTAAAGTGATTCAGAGGTCCCAGGGGAGTCTGATTAATGGAGGTGCTGCTTTTAGGGATATGTGCCTGATTAAGTGTGAGTATGAACTTCTACTCCATCAACTTTGTCTGAGTTCTGACAGTGGTGTTCCAGAATCCAGTGTGAGAGGAGAAGCCACATAGGGTCAGAGAATAAATTTGACTGAGACTACAATGCAGGATATCCGGATAAGTTTGAATTCTACGTTGTCTCCGGCTAACCTTGTCTGATTATTGTACAATATTAATATATATGGCAGGTCCAGAGCTGTTCTTTTGATTATGACCTTCCCCTATCACTTCTAATAGAAAACTATGAACTTATTCCTACTGGACCAATAAAGTTAGTAGCTAACCTTTATCTAAACATCTGTGCCTGAGGGGACATCAGGAATATCTTTATTACATTAGACAAACCTAGAAATGTACTTTACCTTATAAAGTGCACCGGGAAGATGCAGAGAGAAATCTACTACATGGCCACATGCAAACCAGGGCCACCCATTCATATCTTAAATATCAAGTGTAATCTCATTTTTTCATGTTGGCATAAGATGAGGGGCACTAGTCTGCCTAACCCACTTCGTTACCAACTTTTTGTGCTGCAAACCCATAAGTGTATACTTTGGTAGATCACCATTTGTATCTAAGCCAATAGCAGGTTTAATATTTGTCAGTTCTAATAGGCTTCAAATTACATTGTGTTCATTAGGGGATCATAGTTTTCAGGTATTCTCAACAGTTTAGATAAGTTCCCTCCAGCTTTGATTGTAATAGAGAGATCCTTCTGCACCTCGCTGGCCTTAACTAGAATTAACCTTTGTTTTTTGCTTAGGGGTATTCTTGCAATTGGAATACATTATATAACTGTAAAATGATTTCCCTAACTTCTATTGACTTTTAGTTTAATTATACTTTGCTACCTGCACGCAATGCACCACTTCCTCATGAGCTCATTAGTCTGATCTTTTCCATGAACATAGGACACGTGTACAAGAATATTGTAGCAGTGATTGATAGAATGGTCGTTTTCTTTCAAGAGATTTATCTGCAGCTCTTTTCAATGCACACACACTTTCTAATGGGAGATTTATAATGTAAATGTGGATAGATTATGACATACATATTAAGAAATGAACATTAATGTATACACATACACAGTTTTGGAACTGGATTTCTTTATAGAATATAATAATTTAACTTAAATATCAATCAATATCAAAAATCAGTTATCAATTTCACAAAACAAGAAAAGTATCAATGTGTATATGTGTGGATGCATACAAAATAATGTAGATGCAATATAATCAGAATTAGAGCATAAGCCAGGGTTTCCCAAACCCAGTCCTCAGGGCTCCCTAACAGTGCAGGTTTTCTGGATCACATGTGACATAATTAGGACCACCTGTGGATCTGTTACAATGTGTCAGTCAGTAATGAATACACCTGTGCTCCAGCAAGGAGATATGGAAAACCTGCACTGTTAGGGAGCCCTGAGGACTGGGTTTGGGAAACCCTGGCATAAGCCATAATGGAGCCATGTAGGTCAAACTTGACTGTACGGTTATCCTAGATCAACAGTGTGCATTTTTTTGGGCCATATTACGCTACTTCCCAATATTTCAGAAAGCAAATTCGGGACAAATAAAATCTCCACCCATTCCTCCAAGAACATACCCCGGATCTGCAGAAACCCTGCAACAATCCTTCCAGCCACAGCCATATTCAGAGTAAATTATCTTTTTGACAAGCCTCATCCCTTTTGGGGTCTGCTAACCGGCACATTCCTGACAAAATCATAACTATTGGGAGGTATGTATCATATATATACATTTATGTAAGGGACAAAGCATTGACTAATGACTGCATTCTGCTACAGGTTATGCACTTAGGGGGAGATTCAATTCATGCCAATGTTATGGCAAGAATCACCTACTGTTATTGCCGGCAATGTGCGCAGCCGGAGATCGAGATGATGTCATCATTCCACATCACCGGCAATTGAATCTCCCCCTTAGAGTGAGTTCACCATGCTTGATAGATGCAAACTTTCAGCTTTGCTGCAGACAAACTAAATTAGTGGCTCAGGTAGAGTTGGACACTGTTGCACCCAAAGTGTTAACAGGAAAAGTTGCAAACATGTAAAAGCGGATTTATGTCCATATGTTTGGTTGGATGCATCTTACAGACTGCAGTATTCAGGGGATTACCATATTATCAAGTAACAAGGCTACTTATTATTGGAACATATGAGATATCTGCTGTGGCTCCAGCCTCATTGATTGCAAAGCCAGTCCCCATAGGCGTTATGCCCTATTTATCAAGTTCTGAAATTTGGAGCTTGACCTCAGAAGTTAACGCTATGTGAGAATGACGTTAGCTGATCTATCCAATGGGGAGAGCATCTCCTCTCCAGTTGTAAAGAGTCTCAAGTGTAAGATTCATTCAAAATCTGCATATGAATGCATGTATATGCATATTTTGGTGGGGACACCATTTAAAGTACATATTTGTGGCACTACAAGGGGCAGCATGCACTTTAGCACAAGTAAGAAAGGACCGAATATTCAGTTCACTAACTAAAAACAGTTAGCAAGTTTATTTAATTTATGAACAAATAGTAGTTTTCTCTCTCTATAGAGGATTCCAGCCTCTTTCCCCAAATAATGAGAGAGAGTGACTGAGCAAAGTCACACCCTTTTAAACTACAACTTGCAGGTGCAACTATTAATTAGCCTATTGTCTGACTGGCAGGTCAGAAGACCCGAAATAGGCCTAACGAATGGAGCCCTTCCCTCTCTCTTCATTCATTTCAGGAAACCTATGATTTGGCTCTTTTTGAGCCCAAAACTTTTAGAGAGTTGTCTTTTCAATACCAGAAGTCTTTCCAGGAGTTCAAAACACATAGGTCACAAAACTAGGAATAACATACAGTCCATCAATGATTTTGGCAGCGTATATACTTCTCCTACTGTCTTCATCGTAAAATTATCAAATACCATTCACCTACATTTCTCATGCATGAAGTGTCTTTCACTAAATATATATATATATATATATATATATATATATATATATATATATATATATATATATATATATATTCAATCCGGTGTCTATGTTTCGGTCTCATATCCAGACCTTTTTCAAGACAAATTTACATAGAACAGCAGACAAATATATGTGTATATTGTTTGTCTCACTCATGCTGGAAAGTGAAATTCTAGCAATACTTTGAGCAATGCTTTAAAATTTCAATAAGACAAAAGTGACGTATAACAAACATCTACTTGAACCCTCAATATCATCTTTCATTTGCTTTTCATCTGCTGCAATAGGCCGAAAATATTGTCATTCCATAGAGATGGAGGCACCTAATGATGTAATCCAGGGCACGTCAGTTAGATCTCCCCTCCCGGAGAGGAGATCTTAAAGGTAGGTAAGCATGGTATTACCTCCCTATTTCATTACAGGCAGCTGAAGCCCCTCTCACACACCAGTGTCCTAATGAGACTTCAGTCATTGTTACATGACTGGCCCTTCCAACCCCACAGTGCATTTGTGCAGAGCAAGAATGCAATTATACACATGTCTATTTAACCCTTTTATATCTGGAAGGTTTTCAACCGTTCCTGACCAGACCATTATTTTCCATTTTGCTAATCTGCCATCTTAACTAAGAATAACTGTTTAATTTATTAGTTTACAAAAATAAATGTTTTTATTAAGACACGCATGGCTTTATTTTGGTAGCATATTAGAATATGTATTGTATGTGCCTTGACTGAGCAGAATTAGAAAATATGCACTTTTACATGACATACTGTTACCCATTTAGTACAACTCCAAATATTTAAACCAAACTTTAATTGGCTGTGTCACCCTTGGTCTCCCTTGAGTATAGCGATACCAAATAACAAAACTATATTCAAGGTCTCACATAGTTTTAGGGTCCAGTAACACAGGTGGATATGTTAGTTTTAAAATTTTCATTTTTACCAGATAATATGCTAGATTTGGAAGACGGCACAAACATATAAAAAATATTTGTCCTACTACTGCAGTCATGGGTGCCCTCACACATTGCAGATTTAGGAACTTCCCCTGCAATATCAATTTGCACCTACTATTGCAGGGATTATAGTGGAAAAAGTGAAAAACAAAACTCCAAAAGGTCATACTATTACCACTTTAGAACCAGCCCTTCACAATTTTTCTACTAAAGTGTTATAAAATGCACTGCATTATGCTTCCTTTCGGCTTAAAACATTTAAACTTAACAGAACCTTATATAAACCAATAAAGACACATCACCTGATTAAATGTTTTGGAATAAGAGAAATTTTTATTAAATTAGGAAGGAAATAAGTGGCGGATGAGAGCAGGGCAGTCAGGTAGAAGAGTATAACCGATAAAGGTGCAAAGGTCAGACCATAATACCACCAACCCAGGATAAATCTTATCTAATGGCGGCTGCTACAATCAGTCCAAGCGGATAGATTGCACCCCCTCAGAACCAGCTAATGGCCCAACGATAACATCTGGGCCAAGATGTCCTCCTCACAGGTATTATTTCTCTCAGCCAGCTACTTCATGTTCATGCGTGAACGAGTTCAAATTGTAGGGTCTAGGCCAACATGAAATCAATCAGATCCGCTAAGTGTTAAGAGCAGCGCTTCAAAGAGTGAGACCCATGGGTCATGGCTGGAGTAGGTCATGGTATCCGTGTATTTAAAGTGATTCAGAGGTCCCAGGGGAGTCTGATTAATGGAGGTGCTGCTTTTAGGGATATGTGCCTGATTAAGTGTGAGTATGAACTTCTACTCCATCAACTTTGTCTGAGTTCTGACAGTGGTGTTCCAGAATCCAGTGTGATAGGAGAAGCCACATAGGGTCAGAGAATAAATTTGACTGAGACTACAATGCAGGATATCCGGATAAGTTTGAATTGTACGTTGTCTCCGGCTAACCTTGTCTGATTATTGTACAATATTAATATATATGGCAGGTCCAGAGCTGTTCTTTTAATTATGACCTTCCCCTATCACTTCTAATAGAAAACTATGAACTTATTCCTACTGGACCAATAAAGTTAGTAGCTAACCTTTATCTAAACATCTGTGCCTGAGGGGACATCAGGAATATCTTTATTACATTAGACAAACCTAGAAATGTACTTTACCTTATAAAGTGCACCGGGAAGATGCAGAGAGAAATCTACTACATGGCCACATGCAAACCAAGGCCCCCCATACATATCTTAAATATCAAGTGTAATCTCATTTTTGCATGTTGGCATAAGATGAGGGGCACTAGTCTGCCTAACCCACTTCGTTACCAACTTTTTGTGCTGCAAACCCATAAGTGTATACTTTGGTAGATCACCATTTGTATCTAAGCCAATAGCAGGTTTGATATTTGTCAGTTCTAATAGGCTTCAAATTACATTGTGTTCATTAGGGGATCATAGTTTTCAGGTATTCTCAACAGTTTAGATAAGTTCCCTCCAGCTTTGATTGTAATAGAGAGATCCTTCTGCACCTCGCTGGCCTTAACCAGAATTAACCTTTGTTTTTTGCTTAGGGGTATTCTTGCAATTGGAATACATTATATAACTGTAAAATGATTTCCCTAACTTCTATTGACTTTTAGTTTAATTATACTTTGCTACCTGCACGCAATGCACCACTTCCTCATGAGCTCATTAGTCTGATCTTTTCCATGAACATAGGACACGTGTACAAGAATATTGTAGCAGTGATTGATAGAATGGTCGTTTTCTTTCAAGAGATTTATCTGCAGCTCTTTTCAATGCACACACACTTTCTAATGGGAGATTTATAATGTAAATGTGGATAGATTATGACATACATATTAAGAAATGAACATTAATGTATACACATACACAGTTTTGGAACTGGATTTGATTATAGAATATAATAATTTAAGTTAAATATCAATCAATATCAAAAATCAGTTATCAATTTCACAAAACAAGAAAAGTATCAATGTGTATATGTGTGGATGCATACAAAATAATGTAGATGCAATATAATCAGAATTAGAGCATAAGCCAGGGTTTCCGAAACCCAGTCCTCAGGGCTCCCTAACAGTGCAGGTTTTCTGGATCACATGTGACATAATTAGGACCACCTGTGGATCTGTTACAATATGTCAGTCAGTAATGAATACACCTGTGCTCCAGCAAGGAGATATGGAAAACCTGCACTGTTAGGGAGCCCTGAGGACTGGGTTTGGGAAACCCTGGCATAAGCCATAATGGAGCCATGTAGGTCAAACTTGACTGTACGGGTTATCCTAGATCAACAGTGTGCATTTTTTTGGGCCATATTACGCTACTTCCCAATATTTCAGAAAGCAAATTCGGGACAAATAAAAGCTCCACCCATTCCTTCAAGAACATACCCCGGATTTGCAGAAACCCTGCAACAATCCTTCCAGCCACAGCCATATTCAGAGTAAATTATCTTTTTGACAAGCCTCATCCCTTTTGGGGTCTGCTAACTGGCACATTCCTGACAAAATCATAACTATTGGGAGGTATGTATCATATATATACATTTATGTAAGGGACAAAGCATTGACTAATGACTGCATTCTGCAACAGGTTATGCACTTAGGGGGAGATTCAATTAATGCCAATGTTATGGCAGGAATCACCTACTGTTATTGCCGGCAATGTGCGCAGCCGGAGATCGAGATGATGTCATCATTCCACATCACCGGCAATTAAATCTCCCCCTTAGAGTGAGTTCACCATGCTTGATAGATGCAAACTTTCAGCTTTGCTGCAGACAAACTAAATTAGTGGCTCAGGTAGAGTTGGACACTGTTGCACCCAAAGTGTTAACAGGAAAAGTTGCAAACATGTAAAAGCGGATTTATGTCCATATGTTTGGTTGGATGCATCTTACAGACTGCAGTATTCAGGGGATTACCATATTATCAAGTAACAAGGCTACTTATTATTGGAACATATGAGATATCTGCTGTGGCTCCAGCCTCATTGATTGCAAAGCCAGTCCCCATAGGCGTTATGCCCTATTTATCAAGTTCTGAAATTTGGAGCTTGACCTCAGAAGTTAACGCTATGTGAGAATGACGTTAGCTGATCTATCCAATGGGGAGAGCATCTCCTCTCCAGTTGTAAAGAGTCTCAAGTGTAAGATTCATTCAAAATCTGCATATGAATGCATGTATATGCATATTTTGGTGGGGACACCATTTAAAGTACATATTTGTGGCACTACAAGGGGCCGCATGCACTTTAGCACAAGTAAGAAAGGACCGAATATTCAGTTCACTAACAAAAAGCAGTTAGCAAGTTTATTTAATTTATGAACAAATAGTAGTTTTCTCTCTCTATAGAGGATTCCAGCCTCTTTCCCCAAATAATGAGAGAGAGTGACTGAGCAAAGTCACACCCTTTTAAACTACAACTTGCAGGTGCAACTATTAATTAGCCTATTGTCTGACTGGCAGGTCAGAAGACCCGAAATAGGCCTAACGAATGGAGCCCTTCCCTCTCTCTTCATTCATTTCAGGAAACCTATGATTTGGCTCTTTTTGAGCCCAAAACTTTTAGAGAGTTGTCTTTTCAATACCAGAAGTCTTTCCATGAGTTCAAAACACATAGGTCACAAAACTAGGAATTACATACAGTCCATCAATGATTTTGGCAGCGTATATACTTCTCCTACTGTCTTCATCGTAAAATTATCAAATACCATTCACCTACATTCCTCATGCATGAAGTGTCTTTCACTAAATATATATATATATATATATATATATATATATATATATATATATATTCAATCCGGTGTCTATGTTTCGGTCTCATATCCAGACCTATTTCAAGACAAATTTACATAGAACAGCAGACAAATATATATGTATATTGTTTCTCTCACTCATGCTGGAAAGTGAAATTCTAGCAATACTTTGAGCAATGCTTTAAAATTTCAATAAGACAAAAGTGACGTATAACAAACATCTACTTGACCCTTCAATATCATCTTTCATTTGCTTTTCATCTGCTGCAATAGGCCGAAAATATTGTCATTCCATAGAGGTGTAGGCACCTAATGATGTAATCCAGGGCACGTCAGTTAGATCTCCCCTCCCGCAGAGGAGATCTTAAAAGTAGGTAAGCATGGTATTACCTCCCTATTTCATTACAAGCAGCTGAAGCCCCTCTCACACACCAGTGTCCTAATGAGACTACAGTCATTGTTACATGACTGGCCCTTCCAACCCCACAGTGCATTTGTGCAGAGCAAGAATGCAATTATACACATGTCTATTTAACCCTTTTATATCTGGAAGGTTTTCAACCGTTCCTGACCAGACCGTTATTTTCCATTTTGCTAATCTGCCATCTTAACTAAGAATAACTGTTTAATTTATTAGTTTACAAAAATAAATGTTTTTATTTAGACACGCATGGCTTTATTTTGGTAGCATATTAGAATATGTATTGTATGTGCCTTGACTGAGCAGAATTAGAAAATATGCACTTTTACATGACATACTGTTACCCATTTAGTACAACTCCAAATATTTAAACCAAACTTTAATTGGCTGTGTCACCCTTGGTCTCCCTTGAGTATAGCGATACCAAATAACAAAACTATATTCAAGGTCTCACATAGTTATAGGGTCCAGTAACAAAGGTGGATATGTTAGTTTTAAAATTTTCATTTTTACCAGATAATATGCTAGATTTGGAAGACGGCACAAACATATAAAAAATATTTGTCCTACTACTGCAGTCATGGGTGCCCTCACACATTGCAGATTTAGGAACTTCCCCTGCAATATCAATCTGCACCTACTATTGTAGGGATCATGGTGGAAAAAGTGAAAAACAAAACTCCAAAAGGTCATACTATTACCACTTTAGAACCAGCCCTTCACAATTTTTCTACTAAAGTATTATAAAATGCACTGCACTATGCTTCCTTTCGGCTTAAAACATTTAAACTTAACAGAACCTTATATAAACCAATAAAGACACCTCACCAGAATAAATGTTTTGGAATAAGAGACATTTTTATTAAATTAGGAAGGAAATAAGTGGCGGACGAGAGCAGGGCAGTCAGGTAGAAGAGTATAACCGATAAAGGTGGAAAGGTCAGACCATAATACCACCAACTCAGGATAAATCTTATCTAATGGCGACTGCTACAATCAGTCCAAGCGGATAGATTGCACCCCCTCAGAACCAGCTAATGGCCCAACGATAACATCTGGGCCAAAATGTCCTCGTCACAGGTATTATTTCTCTCAGCCAGCTACTTCATGTTCATGCAAGAACGAGTTCAAATTGTAGGGTCTAGGCCAACATGAAATCAATCAGATCCGCTAAGTGTTAAGATCAGCGCTTCAAAGAGTGAGACCCATGGGTCATGGCTGGAGTAGGTCATGGTATCCGTGTATTTAAAGTGATTCAGAGGTCCCAGGGGAGTCTGATTAATGGAGGTGCTGCTTTTAGGGATATGTGCCTGATTAAGTGTGAGTATGAACTTCTACTCCATCAACTTTGTCTGAGTTCTGACAGTGGTGTTCCAGAATCCAGTGTGATAGGAGAAGCCACATAGGGTCAGAGAATAAATTTGACTGAGACTACAATGCAGGATATCCGGATAAGTTTGAATTGTACGTTGTCTCCGGCTAACCTTGTCTGATTATTGTACAATATTAATATATATGGCAGGTCCAGAGCTGTTCTTTTGATTATGACCTTCCCCTATCACTTCTAATAGAAAACTATGAACTTATTCCTACTGGACCAATAAAGTTAGTAGCTAACCTTTATCTAAACATCTGTGCCTGAGGGGACATCAGGAATATCTTTATTACATTAGACAAACCTAGAAATGTACTTTACCTTATAAAGTGCACCGGGAAGATGCAGAGAGAAATCTACTACATGGCCACATGCAAACCAAGGCCCCCCATACATATCTTAAATATCAAGTGTAATCTCATTTTTGCATGTTGGCATAAGATGAGGGGCACTAGTCTGCCTAACCCACTTCGTTACCAACTTTTTGTGCTGCAAACCCATAAGTGTATACTTTGGTAGATCACCATTTGTATCTAAGCCAATAGCAGGTTTGATATTTGTCAGTTCTAATAGGCTTCAAATTACATTGTGTTCATTAGGGGATCATAGTTTTCAGGTATTCTCAACAGTTTAGATAAGTTCCCTCCAGCTTTGATTGTAATAGAGAGATCCTTCTGCACCTCGCTGGCCTTAACCAGAATTAACCTTTGTTTTTTGCTTAGGGTTATTCTTGCAATTGGAATACATTATATAACTGTAAAATGATTTCCCTAACTTCTATTGACTTTTAGTTTAATTATACTTTGCTACCTGCACGCAATGCACCACTTCCTCATGAGCTCATTAGTCTGATCTTTTCCATGAACATAGGACACGTGTACAAGAATATTGTAGCAGTGATTGATAGAATGGTCGTTTTCTTTCAAGAGATTTATCTGCAGCTCTTTTCAATGCACACACACTTTCTAATGGGAGATTTATAATGTAAATGTGGATAGATTATGACATACATATTAAGAAATGAACATTAATGTATACACATACACAGTTTTGGAACTGGATTTGATTATAGAATATAATAATTTAAGTTAAATATCAATCAATATCAAAAATCAGTTATCAATTTCACAAAACAAGAAAAGTATCAATGTGTATATGTGTGGATGCATACAAAATAATGTAGATGCAATATAATCAGAATTAGAGCATAAGCCAGGGTTTCCCAAACCCAGTCCTCAGGGCTCCCTAATAGTGCAGGTTTTCTGGATCACATGTGACATAATTAGGACCACCTGTGGATCTGTTACAATATGTCAGTCAGTAATGAATACACCTGTGCTCCAGCAAGGAGATATGGAAAACCTGCACTGTTAGGGAGCCCTGAGGACTGGGTTTGGGAAACCCTGGCATAAGCCATAATGGAGCCATGTAGGTCAAACTTGACTGTACGGGTTATCCTAGATCAACAGTGTGCATTTTTTTGGGCCATATTACGCTACTTCCCAATATTTCAGAAAGCAAATTCGGGACAAATAAAAGCTCCACCCATTCCTTCAAGAACATACCCCGGATTTGCAGAAACCCTGCAACAATCCTTCCAGCCACAGCCATATTCAGAGTAAATTATCTTTTTGACAAGCCTCATCCCTTTTGGGGTCTGCTAACTGGCACATTCCTGACAAAATCATAACTATTGGGAGGTATGTATCATATATATACATTTATGTAAGGGACAAAGCATTGACTAATGACTGCATTCTGCAACAGGTTATGCACTTAGGGGGAGATTCAATTAATGCCAATGTTATGGCAGGAATCACCTACTGTTATTGCCGGCAATGTGCGCAGCCGGAGATCGAGATGATGTCATCATTCCACATCACTGGCAATTAAATCTCCCCCTTAGAGTGAGTTCACCATGCTTGATAGATGCAAACTTTCAGCTTTGCTGCAGACAAACTAAATTAGTGGCTCAGGTAGAGTTGGACACTGTTGCACCCAAAGTGTTAACAGGAAAAGTTGCAAACATGTAAAAGCGGATTTATGTCCATATGTTTGGTTGGATGCATCTTACAGATTGCAGTATTCAGGGGATTACCATATTATCAAGTAACAAGGCTACTTATTATTGGAACATATGAGATATCTGCTGTGGCTCCAGCCTCATTGATTGCAAAGCCAGTCCCCATAGGCGTTATGCCCTATTTATCAAGTTCTGAAATTTGGAGCTTGACCTCAGAAGTTAACGCTATGTGAGAATGACGTTAGCTGATCTATCCAATGGGGAGAGCATCTCCTCTCCAGTTGTAAAGAGTCTCAAGTGTAAGATTCATTCAAAATCTGCATATGAATGCATGTATATGCATATTTTGGTGGGGACACCATTTAAAGTACATATTTGTGGCACTACAAGGGGCAGCATGCACTTTAGCACAAGTAAGAAAGGACCGAATATTCAGTTCACTAACAAAAAGCAGTTAGCAAGTTTATTTAATTTATGAACAAATAGTAGTTTTCTCTCTCTATAGAGGATTCCAGCCTCTTTCCCCAAATAATGAGAGAGAGTGACTGAGCAAAGTCACACCCTTTTAAACTACAACTTGCAGGTGCAACTATTAATTAGCCTATTGTCTGACTGGCAGGTCAGAAGACCCGAAATAGGCCTAACGAATGGAGCCCTTCCCTCTCTCTTCATTCATTTCAGGAAACCTATGATTTGGCTCTTTTTGAGCCCAAAACTTTTAGAGAGTTGTCTTTTCAATACCAGAAGTCTTTCCATGAGTTCAAAACACATAGGTCACAAAACTAGGAATTACATACAGTCCATCAATGATTTTGGCAGCGTATATACTTCTCCTACTGTCTTCATCGTAAAATTATCAAATACCATTCACCTACATTTCTCATGCATGAAGTGTCTTTCACTAAATATATATATATATATATATATATATATATATATATATATTCAATCCGGTGTCTATGTTTCGGTCTCATATCCAGACCTATTTCAAGACAAATTTACATAGAACAGCAGACAAATATATATGTATATTGTTTGTCTCACTCATGCTGGAAAGTGAAATTCTAGCAATACTTTGAGCAATGCTTTAAAATTTCAATAAGACAAAAGTGACGTATAACAAACATCTACTTGAACCCTCAATATCATCTTTCATTTGCTTTTCATCTGCTGCAATAGGCCGAAAATATTGTCATTCCATAGAGGTGTAGGCACCTAATGATGTAATCCAGGGCACGTCAGTTAGATCTCCCCTCCCGGAGAGGAGATCTTAAAAGTAGGTAAGCATGGTATTACCTCCCTATTTCATTACAGGCAGCTGAAGCCCCTCTCACACACCAGTGTCCTAATGAGACTACAGTCATTGTTACATGACTGGCCCTTCCAACCCCACAGTGCATTTGTGCAGAGCAAGAATGCAATTATACACATGTCTATTTAACCCTTTTATATCTGGAAGGTTTTCAACCGTTCCTGACCAGACCGTTATTTTCCATTTTGCTAATCTGCCATCTTAACTAAGAATAACTGTTTAATTTATTAGTTTACAAAAATAAATGTTTTTATTTAGACACGCATGGCTTTATTTTGGTAGCATATTAGAATATGTATTGTATGTGCCTTGACTGAGCAGAATTAGAAAATATGCACTTTTACATGACATACTGTTACCCATTTAGTACAACTCCAAATATTTAAACCAAACTTTAATTGGCTGTGTCACCCTTGGTCTCCCTTGAGTATAGCGATACCAAATAACAAAACTATATTCAAGGTCTCACATAGTTATAGGGTCCAGTAACAAAGGTGGATATGTTAGTTTTAAAATTTTCATTTTTACCAGATAATATGCTACATTTGGAAGACGGCACAAACATATAAAAAATATTTGTCCTACTACTGCAGTCATGGGTGCCCTCACACATTGCAGATTTAGGAACTTCTCCTGCAATATCAATTTGCACCTACTATTGCAGGGATTATAGAGGAAAAAGTGAAAAACAAAACTCCAAAAGGTCATACTATTACCACTTTAGAACCAGCCCTTCACAATTTTTCTACTAAAGTATTATAAAAAGCACTGCACTATGCTTCCTTTCGGCTTAAAACATTCAAACTTAACAGAACCTTATATAAACCAATAAAGACACATCACCAGATTAAATGTTTTGGAATAAGAGACATTTTTATTAAATTAGGAAGGAAATAAGTGGCGGACGATAGCAGGGCAGTCAGGTAGAAGAGCATAACTAATAAAGGTGGAAAGGTCAGACCATAATACCACCAACCCAGGATAAATCTTATCTAATGGCGGCTGCTACAATCAGTCCAAGCGGATAGATTGCACCCCCTCAGAACTAGCTAATGGCCCAATGATAACATCTGGGCCAAGATGTCCTCCTCACAGGTATTATTTCTCTCAGCCAGCTACTTCATGTTCATGCGTGAACGAGTTCAAATTGTAGGGTCTAGGCCAACATGAAATCAATCAGATCCGCTAAGTGTTAAGAGCAGCGCTTCAAAGAGTGAGACCCATGGGTCATGGCTGGAGTAGGTCATGGTATCCGTGTATTTAAAGTGATTCAGAGGTCCCAGGGGAGTCTGATTAATGGAGGTGCTGCTTTTAGGGATATGTGCCTGATTAAGTGTGAGTATGTACTTCTACTCCATCAACTTTGTCTAAGTTCTGACAGTGGTGTTCCAGAATCCAGTGTGAGAGGAGAAGCCACATAGGGTCAGAGAATAAATTTGACTGAGACTACAATGCAGGATATCCGGATAAGTTTGAATTCTACGTTGTCTCCGGCTAACCTTGTCTGATTATTGTACAATATTAATATATATGGCAGGTCCAGAGCTGTTCTTTTGATTATGACCTTCCCCTATCACTTCTAATAGAAAACTATGAACTTATTCCTACTGGACCAATAAAGTTAGTAGCTAACCTTTATCTAAACATCTGTGCCTGAGGGGACATCAGGAATATCTTTATTACATTAGACAAACCTAGAAATGTACTTTACCTTATAAAGTGCACCGGGAAGATGCAGAGAGAAATCTACTACATGGCCACATGCAAACCAGGGCCACCCATTCATATCTTAAATATCAAGTGTAATCTCATTTTTTCATGTTGGCATAAGATGAGGGGCACTAGTCTGCCTAACCCACTTCGTTACCAACTTTTTGTGCTGCAAACCCATAAGTGTATACTTTGGTAGATCACCATTTGTATCTAAGCCAATAGCAGGTTTAATATTTATCAGTTCTAATAGGCTTCAAATTACATTGTGTTCATTAGGGGATCATAGTTTTCAGGTATTCTCAACAGTTTAGATAAGTTCCCTCCAGCTTTGATTGTAATAGAGAGATCCTTCTGCACCTCGCTGGCCTTAACCAGAATTAACCTTTGTTTTTTGCTTAAGGTTATTCTTGCAATTGGAATACATTATATAACTGTAAAATGATTTCCCTAACTTCTATTGACTTTTAGTTTAATTATACTTTGCTACCTGCACGCAATGCACCACTTCCTCATGAGCTCATTAGTCTGATCTTTTCCATGAACATAGGACACGTGTACAAGAATATTGTAGTAGTGATTGATAGAATGGTCGTTTTCTTTCAAGAGATTTATCTGCAGTTCTTTTCAATGCACACACACTTTCTAATGGGAGATTTATAATGTAAATGTGGATAGATTATGAAATACATATTAAGAAATGAACATTAATGTATACACATACACAGTTTTGGAACTGGATTTGATTATAGAATATAATAATTTAAGTTAAATATCAATCAATATCAAAAATCAGTTATCAATTTCACAAAACAAGAAAAGTATCAATGTGTATATGTGTGGATGCATACAAAATAATGTAGATGCAATATAATCAGAATTAGAGCATAAGCCAGGGTTTCCCAAACCCAGTCCTCAGGGCTCCCTAACAGTGCAGGTTTTCTGGATCACATGTGACATAATTAGGACCACCTGTGGATCTGTTACAATGTGTCAGTCAGTAATGAATACACCTGTGCTCCAGCAAGGAGATATGGAAAACCTGCACTGTTAGGGAGCCCTGAGGACTGGGTTTGGGAAACCCTGGCATAAGCCATAATGGAGCCATGTAGGTCAAACTTGACTGTACGGTTATCCTAGATCAACAGTGTGCATTTTTTTGGGCCATATTACGCTACTTCCCAATATTTCAGAAAGCAAATTCGGGACAAATAAAAGCTCCACCCATTCCTTCAAGAACATACCCCGGATTTGCAGAAACCCTGCAACAATCCTTCCAGCCACAGCCATATTCAGAGTAAATTATCTTTTTGACAAGCCTCATCCCTTTTGGGGTCTGCTAACTGGCACATTCCTGACAAAATCATAACTATTGGGAGGTATGTATCATATATATACATTTATGTAAGGGACAAAGCATTGACTAATGACTGCATTCTGCTACAGGTTATGCACTTAGGGGGAGATTCAATTAATGCCAATGTTATGGCAGGAATCACCTACTGTTATTGCCGGCAATGTGCGCAGCCGGAGATCGAGATGATGTCATCATTCCACATCACCGGCAATTAAATCTCCCCCTTAGAGTGAGTTCACCATGCTTGATAGATGCAAACTTTCAGCTTTGCTGCAGACAAACTAAATTAGTGGCTCAGGTAGAGTTGGACACTGTTGCACCCAAAGTGTTAACAGGAAAAGTTGCAAACATGTAAAAGCGGATTTATGTCCATATGTTTGGTTGGATGCATCTTACAGACTGCAGTATTCAGGGGATTACCATATTATCAAGTAACAAGGCTACTTATTATTGGAACATATGAGATATCTGCTGTGGCTCCAGCCTCATTGATTGCAAAGCCAGTCCCCATAGGCGTTATGCCCTATTTATCAAGTTCTGAAATTTGGAGCTTGACCTCAGAAGTTAACGCTATGTGAGAATGACGTTAGCTGATCTATCCAATGGGGAGAGCATCTCCTCTCCAGTTGTAAAGAGTCTCAAGTGTAAGATTCATTCAAAATCTGCATATGAATGCATGTATATGCATATTTTGGTGGGGACACCATTTAAAGTACATATTTGTGGCACTACAAGGGGCAGCATGCACTTTAGCACAAGTAAGAAAGGACCGAATATTCAGTTCACTAACAAAAAGCAGTTAGCAAGTTTATTTAATTTATGAACAAATAGTAGTTTTCTCTCTCTATAGAGGATTCCAGCCTCTTTCCCCAATTAATGAGAGAGAGTGACTGAGTAAAGTCACACCCTTTTAAACTACAACTTGCAGGTGCAACTATTAATTAGCCTATTGTCTGACTGGCAGGTCAGAAGACCCGAAATAGGCCTAACGAATGGAGCCCTTCCCTCTCTCTTCATTCATTTCAGGAAACCTATGATTTGGCTCTTTTTGAGCCCAAAACTTTTAGAGAGTTGTCTTTTCAATACCAGAAGTCTTTCCATGAGTTCAAAACACATAGGTCACAAAACTAGGAATTACATACAGTCCATCAATGATTTTGGCAGCGTATATACTTCTACTGTCTTCATCGTAAAATTATCAAATACCATTCACCTACATTTCTCATGCATGAAGTGTCTTTCACTAAATATATACATATATATATATATATATATATATATATATTCAATCCGGTGTCTATGTTTCGGTCTCATATCCAGACCTTTTTCAAGACAAATTTACATAGAACAGCAGACAAATATATATGTATATTGTTTGTCTCACTCATGCTGGAAAGTGAAATTCTAGCAATACTTTGAGCAATGCTTTAAAATTTCAAAAAGACAAAAGTGACGTATAACAAACATCTACTTGACCCCTCAATATCATCTTTCATTTGCTTTTCATCTGCTGCAATAGGCCGAAAATATTGTCATTCCATAGAGGTGAAGGCGCCTAATGATGTAATCCAGGGCAGGTCAGTTAGATCTCCCCTCCCGGAGAGGAGATCTTACAGGTAGGCAAGTATGGTATTACCTCCCTATTTCATTACAGACAGCTGAAGCCCCTCTCACACACCAATGTCCTAATGAGACTACAGTCATTGTTACATGACTGGCCCTTCCAACCCCACAGTGCATTTGTGCAGAGCAAGAATGCAATTATACACATGTCTAGTTAACCCTTTCATATCTGGAAGGTTTTCAACCGTTCCTGACCAGACCGTTTTTTTCCATTTTGCTAATCTGCCATTTTAACAAAGAATAACTGTTTAGTTTATTAGTTTACAAAAATAAATGTTTTTATTAAGACACGCATGGCTTTATTTTGGTAGCATATTAGAATATGTATTGTATGTGCCTTGACTGAGAAGAAATAGAAAAATATACACTTTTACATGACATAGCTGCTGTTACCCATATAGTACAACTCCAAATATTTAAACCAAACTTTAATTGGCTGTGTCACCCTTGGTCTCCCTTGAGTATAGCGATACCAAATAACAAAACTATATTCAAGGTCTCACATAGTTTTAGGGTCCAGTAACAAAGGTGGATATGTTAGTTTTAAAATTTTCATTTTTACCAGATAATATGCTAGATTTGGAAGACGGCACAAACATATAAAAAATATTTGTCCTACTACTGCAGTCATGGGTGCCCTCACACATTGCAGATTTAGGAACTTCCCCTACAATATCAATCTGCACCAACTTCTGAAGGGATCATGGTGGAAAGAGAGAAAAACAAAACTCCAAAAGGTCATACTATTACCACTTTAGAACCAGCCCTTCACAATTTTTGTACTAAAGTATTATAAAATGCACAGCAATATGCTTCCCTTCGGCTTAAAACATTAGAACTTAACAGAACCTTATATAAACCAATAAAGACACAACACCAGATTAAATGTTTTGGAATAAGATAAACTTTTATTAAATTAGGAAGGAAATAAGTGGCGGACGAGAGCAGGGCAGTCAGCTAGAAGAGCATAACCAATAAAGGTGGAAAGGTCAGACCATAATACCACCAACCAAGGACAAACCTTATCTAATGGCGGCTGCTACAATCAGTCCAAGCTAATAGATTGCACCCCCTCAGAACCAGCTAATGGCCCAACGATAACATTTGGGCCAAGATGTCCTCCTCACAGGTATTATTTCTCTCAGCCAACTACTTTATGTTCATGCGTGAACAAGTTTGAATTGTAGGGTCTAGGCCAACATGAAATCGATCAGATCCGCTAAGTGTTAAGAGCAGCGCTTCAGAGAGTGAGACTCACTGGTCATGGCTGGAGTAGGTCATGGTATCCGTGTATTTAAAGTGATTCAGAGGTCCCAGGTGAGTCTGATCAATGGAGGTGCTGCTTTTAGGGATATGTGGCTGATTAAGTGTGAGTATGTACTTCTACTCCATCAACTTTGTCTGAGTTCTGACAGGGGTGTTCCAGAACCCAAAATATACTACATGGCCACATGCATACCAGTGACTCCCATTCATATCTTAAATATCAAGTGTAATCTCATTTTTGCATGTTGGCATAAGATGAGGGGCACTAGTCTGCCTAACCCACTTCGTTATCAACTTTTTGCGCTGCAAACACACAAGTGTATACTCTGGTAGATCACCATTTGTATCTAAGCAAATAGCAGGTTTGATATTTGTCAGTTATAATAAGCTTCAAATTACATTGTGTTCATTAGGGGATCATAGTTTTCAGGTATACTTAACAGTTTAGATAAGTCCCTTCCAGCTTTGGTTGTAATAGAGAGATCCTTCTGCACCCCGCTGGACTTAACCAGAATTAACCTTTGTTTTTTGCTTAGGGGTATTTTTGCATTTGCAATACATTATACAACTGTAAAATGACTTCCCTAACTTCTATTGACTTTTAGTTTAATTATACTTTGCTACCTGCACGCAATGCACCACTTCCTCATGAGCTCATTAGTCTGATCTTTTTCATGAACATAGGACACATGTACAAGAATATTGTAGCAGTGATTGATAGAATGGTCGTTTTTTTTTCAAGAGATTTATCTGCAGCTCTTTTAAATGCACACACACTTTCTAATGGGAGATTTATAATGTAAATGTGGATAGATTATGACATACATATTAAGAAATGCACATTAATGTATACACATACACAATTTTGGAACTGAATTTGTTTATAGAATATAATAATTTAACTTAAATATCAATCAATATAAAAAATCATTTATCAACTTTACAAAACAAGAGAAGTATCACTGTGTATATGTGTGGATGCATATAAAATAATGTAGATGCAATATAATCAGAATTAGAGCATAATCCATAATGGAGCCATGTAGGTCAAACTTGACTGTACGATTATCCTAGATCAACAGTGTGCATTTTTTTGGGCTATATTACGCTCTTTCCAACATTTCAGAAAGCAAATTCGGGACAAATAAAAGCTCCACCCATTCCTCCAAGAACACACCCCAGATCTGCAGAAACCCTGCAACAATCCTTCCAGCCACAGCCATATTCAGAGTAAATTATCTTTTTGACAAGTCTCATCCCTTTTGGGGTCTGATAACTGGCACATTCCTGACAAAATCATAACTATTGGGGGGTATATATCATATATATACATTTATGTAAGGGACAAAGCATTGACTAATGACTGCATTCTGCTACAGGTTATGCACTTAGGGGGAAAAATCAATCCATGCCAATGTTATGGCAGGAATCACCTACTGTTATTGCCGGCAATGTGCGCGGCCGGAGATCGAAATGATGCCATCATTTCACATCACCGGCAATTGAATCTCCCCCTTAGAGTGAGTTCACCATGCTTGATAGATGCAAACTTTCAGCTTTGCTGCAGACAAACTAAATTAGTGGCTCAGGTAGAGTTGGACACTTTTGCACCCAAAGTGTTAACAGGAAAAGTTGCAATCATGTAAAAGCGGATTTATGTCCATATGTTTGGTTGGATACATCTTACAAACTGCAGTATTCAGGGGATTACCATATTATGAAGTAACAAGGCTACTTATTATTGGAACATATGACATATCTGCTGTGGTTCCAGCCTCATCGATTGCAAAGCCAGTCCCCATAGGCGTTATGCCCTATTTATCAAGCTCTGAAATTTGGAGCTTGACCTCAAAAGTTAACGCTATGTGAGGATGACGTTAGCTGGTTTATCCAATCGGGAGAGCATCTCTTTTCCAGTTGTAAAGAGTCTCAAGTGTAAGATTCATTCAAAATCTGCATATGAATGCATGTATATGCATATTTTTGGTGGGGACACCATTTAAAATACATATTTGTGGCACTACAAGGGGCAGCATGCACTTTAGCACAAGTAAGAAAGGACTGAATATTCAGTTCACAAACAAACAACAGTTAGCAAGTTTATTTCATTTATAAACAAATAGTAGTTTTCATTTACTATAGAGGATTCCAGCCTCTTTCCCCAGATAATGAGAGAGAGTGACTGATCAAAGTCACACCCTTTTAAACTACAACTTGCAGGTGCAACTATTAATTAGCCTATTGTCTGACTGGCAGGTCAGAAGACCCGAAATGGGCCTAACGAATGGAGCACTTCCCTCTCTCTTCATTCATTTCAGGAAACCCATGATTTGGCTCTTTTTGAGCCCAAAACTTTTAGAGAACTGTTTTTTCAATACCAGAAGTCTTTCCTGGAGTTCAAAACACATAGGTCAGAAAACTAGGAATTACATACAGTCCATCAATGATTTTGGCAGCGTATATACTTCTACTGTCTTCATCGTAAAATTATCAAATTCCATTCACCTACATTTCTCATGCATGAAGTGTCATTCAGTAAATATAAATATATATATCTATATATATATATATTCAAACCTGTTTCTTTACATTATAGTCAATGTTTCGGTCTCATATCCAGATCTTTTTCAAGACAAATTTACATAGAACAGCAGACAAATATATACGTATATTGTTTGTCTCACTCATGCTGGAAAGTGAAATTCTAGCAACACTTTGAGCAATGCTTTAAAATTTCAAAAAGACAAAAGTGACGTATAACAAACAGCTACTTGACCCTTCAATATCATCTTTCATTTGCTTTTCATCTTCTGCAATAGGCCAAAAATAGTGTCATTCCATAGAGGTGGAGGGGCCTAATAATGTAATCCAGGGAACGTCAGTTAGATCTCCCCTCCCGGAGAGGAGATCTTAAAGGTAGGCAAGTATGGTATTACCTCCCTATTTCATTACAGACAGCTGAAGCCCCTCTCACACACCAGTGTCCTAATGAGACTATAATCATTGTTACATGACTGGCCCTTCCAACCCCACAGTGCATTTGTGCAGAGCAAGAATGCAATTATACACATGTCTATTTAACCCTTTCATATCTGGAAGGTTTTCAACCGTTCCTGACCAGACCGTTATTTTCCATTTTGCTAATCTGCCATCTTAACTAAGAATAACTGTTTAATTTATTAGTTTACAAAAATAAATGTTTTTATTAAGACACGCATGGCTTTATTTTGGTAGCATATTAGAATATGTATTGTATGTGCCTTGACTGAGAAGAATTAGAAAAATATACACTTTTACATGACATAGCTGCTATTACCCATATAGTACAACTCCAAATATTTAAACCAAACTTTAATTGGCTGTGTCACCCTTGGTCTCCCTTGAGTATAGCGATACCAAATAACAAAACTATATTCAAGGTCTCACATAGTTTTAGGGTCCAGTAACAAAGGTGGATATGTTAGTTTTAAAATTTTCATTTTTACCAGATAATATGCTACATTTGGAAGACGGCACAAACAAATAAAAAATATTTGTCCTACTACTGCAGTCATGGGTGCCCTCACACATTGCAGATTTAGGAACTTCCCCTACAATATCAATCTGCACCTACTATTATAGGGATCATGGTGGAAAAAGTGAAAAAAAAACTCCAAAAGGTCATACTATTACCACTTTAGAATCAGCCCTTCACAATTTTTGTACTAAAGTATTATAAAATGCACAGCAATATGCTTCCTTTCGGCTTAAAACATTCAAACTTAACAGAACCTTATATAAACCAATAAAGACACATCACCAGATTAAATGTTTTGGAATAAAAGACATTTTTATTAAATTAGGAAGGAAATAAGTGGCGGACGAGAGCAGGGCAGTCAGCTAGAAGAGTATAACCAATAAAGGTGGAAACGTCAGACCATAATACCACCAACCCAGGATAAATCTTATCTAATGGCGGCTTCTACAATCAGTCCAAGCGGATAGATTGCACCCCCTCAGAACTAGCTAATGGCCCAACGATAACATCTGGGCCAAGATGTCCTCCTCACAGGTATTATTTCTCTCAGCCAGCTACTTCATGTTCATGCGTGAACGAGTTTGAATTGTAGGGTCTAGGCCAGCATGAAATCAATCAGATGCGCTAAGTGTTAAGAGCAGCGCTTCAAAGAGTGAGACCCATGGGTCATGGCTGGAGTAGGTCATGGTATCCGTGTATTTAAAGTGATTCAGAGGTCCCAGGGGAGTCTGATTAATGGAGGTGCTACTTTTAGGGATATGTGCCTGATTAAGTGTGAGTATGAACTTCTACTCCATCAACTTTGTCTGAGTTCTGACAGTGGTGTTCCAGAATCCAGTGTGAGAGGAGAAGCCACATAGGGTCAGAGAATAAATTTGACTGAGACTACAATGCAGGATATCCGGATAAGTTTGAATTCTACGTTGTCTCCGGCTAACCTTGTCTGATTATTGTACAATATTAATATATATGGCAGGTCCAGAGCTGTTCTTTTGATTATGACCTTCCCCTATCACTTCTAATAGAAAACTATGAACTTATTCCTACTGGACCAATAAAGTTAGTAGCTAACCTTTATCTAAACATCTGTGCCTGAGGGGACATCAGGAATATCTTTATTACATTAGACAAACCTAGAAATGTACTTTACCTTATAAAGTGCACCGGGAAGATGCAGAGAGAAATCTACTACATGGCCACATGCAAACCAGGGCCACCCATTCATATCTTAAATATCAAGTGTAATCTCATTTTTTCATGTTGGCATAAGATGAGGGGCACTAGTCTGCCTAACCCACTTCGTTACCAACTTTTTGTGCTGCAAACCCATAAGTGTATACTTTGGTAGATCACCATTTGTATCTAAGCCAATAGCAGGTTTAATATTTGTCAGTTCTAATAGGCTTCAAATTACATTGTGTTCATTAGGGGATCATAGTTTTCAGGTATTCTCAACAGTTTAGATAAGTTCCCTCCAGCTTTGATTGTAATAGAGAGATCCTTCTGCACCTCGATGGCCTTAACTAGAATTAACCTTTGTTTTTTGCTTAGGGGTATTCTTGCAATTGGAATACATTATATAACTGTAAAATGATTTCCCTAACTTCTATTGACTTTTAGTTTAATTATACTTTGCTACCTGCATGCAATGCACCACTTCCTCATGAGCTCATTAGTCTGATCTTTTCCATGAACATAGGACACGTGTACAAGAATATTGTAGCAGTGATTGATAGAATGGTCGTTTTCTTTCAAGAGATTTATCTGCAGCTCTTTTCAATGCACACACACTTTCTAATGGGAGATTTATAATGTAAATGTGGATAGATTATGACATACATATTAAGAAATGAACATTAATGTATATACATACACAGTTTTGGAACTGGATTTCTTTATAGAATATAATAATTTAACTTAAATATCAATCAATATCAAAAATCAGTTATCAATTTCACAAAACAAGAAAAGTATCAATGTCTATATGTGTGGATGCATACAAAATAATGTAGATGCAATATAATCAGAATTAGAGCATAAGCCAGGGTTTCCCAAACCCAGTCCTCAGGGCTCCCTAACAGTGCAGGTTTTCTGGATCACATGTGACATAATTAGGACCACCTGTGGATCTGTTACAATGTGTCAGTCAGTAATGAATACACCTGTGCTTCAGCAAGGAGATATGGAAAACCTGCACTGTTAGGGAGCCCTGAGGACTGGGTTTGGGAAACCCTGGCATAAGCCATAATGGAGCCATGTAGGTGAAACTTGACTGTACGGTTATCCTAGATCAACAGTGTGCATTTTTTTGGGCCATATTACGCTACTTCCCAATATTTCAGAAAGCAAATTCGGGACAAATAAAATCTCCACCCATTCCTCCAAGAACATACCCCGGATCTGCAGAAACCCTGCAACAATCCTTCCAGCCACAGCCATATTCAGAGTAAATTATCTTTTTGACAAGCCTCATCCCTTTTGGGGTCTGCTAACTGGCACATTCCTGACAAAATCATAACTATTGGGAGGTATGTATCATATATATACATTTATGTAAGGGACAAAGCATTGACTAATGACTGCATTCTGCTACAGGTTATGCACTTAGGGGGAGATTCAATTAATGCCAATGTTATGGCAGGAATCACCTACTGTTATTGCCGGCAATGTGCGCAGCCGGAGATCGAAATGATGTCATCATTCCACATCACCGGCAATTGAATCTCCCCCTTAGAGTGAGTTCACCATGCTTGACAGATGCAAACATTCAGCTTTGCTGCAGACAAACTAAATTAGTGGCTCAGGTAGAGTTGGACACTTTTGCACCCAAAGTGTTAACAGGAAAAGTTGCAAACATGTAAAAGCGGATTTATGTCCATATGTTTGGTTGGATGCATCTTACAAACTACAGTATTCAGGGGATTACCATATTATCAAGTAACAAGGCTACTTATTATTGGAACATATGACATATCTGCTGTGGTTCCAGCCTCATCGATTGCAAAGCCAGTCCCCATAGGTGTTATGCCCTATTTATCAAGCTCTGAAATTTGGAGCTTGACCTCAGAAGATAACGCTATGTGAGGATGACGTTAGCTGGTTTATCCAATGGGGAGAGCATCTCCTCTCCAGTTGTAAAGAGTCTCAAGTGTAAGATTCAATCAAAATCTGCATATGAATTAGGGATGTGCACCGGCGACTTTTGAGGTCTCGTGTTTTGTGTTTTGGATCCGGATTTTCGTTATTTTTGAGGTTCGGATTTGTCTCGCAAAACACTTGACGAAAGGTCTCGGTTCGGATTTAAGGTATTGGATTCGGATTTTTTTTGAAAAAAACATAAAAAGTTTAAAAATCAAGTTTTTGGGCTTATTTTCACTCCTAGGCTATTATTAACCTCAATAACATTCAATAACAAGCATTTCCACTAATTTACAGTGTATTCTGAACACCTCACAATATAGTTATTAGTCCAAAACGTTGCAAAAAGGTATCTTTCTGGACTGCGTAGAGGAGTGGGTCACCACAATATATCTTAAAAACCCTGAACTTTTATGATTCGCACCAATAATTGTACCTGGACTGCGTAGAGGAGTGGGTCACCACAATATCTTAAAAACCCTGAACTTTTATGATTCGCACCAATAATTGTACCTGGACTGCGTAGAGGAGTGGGTCACCACAATATCTTAAAAACCCTGAACTTTTATGATTCGCACCAATAATTGTACCTGGACTGCGTAGAGGAGTGGGTCACCACAATATCTTAAAAACCCTGAACTTTTATGATTCGCACCAATAATTGTACCTGGACTGCGTAGAGGAGTGGGTCACCACAATATATTAAAAACCCTGAACTTTTATGAATCGCACCAATAAATGTACCTGGACTGCGTAGAGGAGTGGGTCACCACAATATATATAATAAGAAAACCATCAACTTGTTTGATTCGCACCAATAAATGTACCTGGACTGCGTAGAGGAGTGGGTCACCACAATATATATAATAAGAAAACCATCAACTTGTTTGATTCGCACCAATAAATGTACCTGGACTGCGTAGAGGAGTGGGTCACCACAAGATATATTAAAAACCCTGAACTTTTATGATTCGCACCAATAAATGTACCTGGACTGCGTAGAGGAGTGGGTCACCACAATATATTAAAAACCCTGAACTTTTATGAATCGCACCAATAAATGTACCTGGACTGCCTAGAGGAGTGGGCACTGGGCACCACAATAAAATATATAAAAAACCTTCAACAGGTCTGCATTACACTACACATACGGCTGCTCCTCCATCCTCTCCATCATATACATGTTGGAGTTTTAGCGTGTGACAACCTCTTGTTTTTGATAATGTCAGTGCATTTTGAATATTTTTCAATTTGCCCCACACCACTGAATGTACTTTATCTATGATACGCATCTATCTATCTTGACTGCGTAGTGTGGTGGCCCCGGTACACAATTTGGTACCGAGGCCACAATATAATTAAAAAACCCTCCACGTGTCAGAATTCCACCAAACAAGTATCTGGACTGCGTAGTGGGGTGGCCCCGGTACCCAATTTGATACCGGGGCCACAATACCTCCTCAAAACATGCTCCAGACAATTCGTCATTGACAGACCCCAGACAGACAGGGTCGTAGTGTTCTTGTTTGACTTTGTAAACCCAAAAAAATGTCCCTGTTGCACTTGCACATAGTCGTGCAATGAAGACTGACTTTTTCATTTAAAGGCACGATCTTTAAAGTGTCAGAAAGAGAGAGAAGACACAGGAGAGGAGAGTTGTAGCTGGGGACCTGGGGTGGAAGCTCCCAGGCTCCCCCAGCATTGCCTGGAAGTCTGAGCGTGGTGACTGAGCCAGGGCAAGGAATGTGTGCCCTGGATGAGGGGGAGAACTCCATGCCACTATAGTGAACCCAAGAGAGAGGGGGACACTGCACATGGAAGAGGCCCTGGAGTGAGGGCTGCTACAAGAGGCATGGTAGCTGTAGTGTCAGATCCTGAGGCTGAGAGTACACAGAGTGACGTGTCAGAGCACAGGAGACATTATCCCCGCAGAGGAGGGATGAGCTGCAGTTGAGAGGTCTGTTGTTGAAATAGGACATGCACACTTTAACAAACCAATCATTTCAGCGACAGGGCCTACCAAACAACTTTGACTGAAATGATTGGTTTGTTTGGGCCCCCACACCAAAAAAGCTATTCATCTCTCCCTGTACAGACTAAACAGGCTCTACTGAGGCAAGATGTCGTCCTCATCCTCAACCTCTGATTCCTCTCCCCCTACAGTGTGTACTTCCTCCTCATCACACATTATCAATTCGTCCCCGCTGGACTCCACAACCACAGGTCCCTCTGTAGTATCTGGAGGGCAGTGCTGTACTTCATTGAGGAATTGATTATTCATTTTTATAAACATCATTTTTTCAACGTTGTGAGGAAGCAACCTCCTTCGCCGCTCACTGACCAGGTTCCCCGCTGCACTAAAAACTCTTTCCGAGTACACACTGGAGGGGGGACAACTCAGGTAAAATAGAGCCAGTTTGTACAGGGGCTTACAAACTGCCTTTTTTTCCTGCCAGTAACAATATGGACTGTCTGACATGTCTACTTGGATGGTGTCAGCAAAGTAATCATCCACAATTTTTTCTATTGTCACAGCATCCAATGCAGCGAGAGTAGACATGTCTGCAATGGTTGGCAGGTCCTTCAGTCCGGACCAGATGTTATCAGCATCCCCGCCAGTGCCTCTTTTGGGAAAACTGAGCTTTTTCCTCGCAGCCATAGATGTGGAAGAAAATGAGGGTGGAGCTGTTGGCATGTCACGGTCCTCTTCAGAGGACAATCTCCTGACCAGCAGGTCTTTGCACCGCTGTAGATTTGTGTCCGCCGGAAACAGAGACACAACATACGCTTTAAACCGAGGATCGAGCACGGTGGCCAGAATGTATTCCTCTGACTTTAAAAGAGTGACCACCCTCGGATCCTGGCAAAGCGTACGAAGGGCTACATCCACAAGAGCTACATGCTTGCTGTAATCGCAATGGCTTACCAGCTCCTCCCTCACTTTCTCCAGCTGCTTCTGCAACAGCCTGATCAGGGGAATGACCTGACTCAAGCTGGCAGTGTCGGAACTGACTTCTCGTGTGGCAAGTTCAAATGGCTGCAGAACCTTGCACAACACGGAAATCAGTCTCCACTGCGCTTGACTCAGGCGCATCCCCACTCCTTTGCCTATGTCGTAGGTGGCTGTGTAGGCCTGAATGGCCTTTTGCTGCTCCTCCATCCTCTGCAGCATATAGAGGGTGGAGTTCCAGCGCGTCACAACCTCTTGTTTGAGGTGATGGCAGGGCAGGTTCAAGCTTTTTTGATGTGCCTCTAGTCTGCGGTAGGCACTGGCTGAATGCCGAAAGTGTCCAGCAATTTTGCGGGCCACCGCAAGCATCTCCTGCACACCCCTGTCACTCTTGAGGTAATGCTGCACCACCAAATTAATGGTGTGGGCAAAACATGGGACGTGCTGGAAATTGCCCATATTTAATGCCCGCACAATGTTACTGGCATTGTCTGACACCACAAATCCCCATGAGAGTCTAAGTGGGGTAAGCCACTGGGAGATAATTTCCCTCATTTTCTCTAATATGTTGTCAGCGTTGTGCCTCTTATTAAAGCCTGTAATGCACAATGTTGCCTGCCTTTGCATGAGCAGCCATTTTGTAGATGCTGCTACTGATGCAGCTGTTGCTGTTGCTGCGGAAGGGGATGCATCTACCCAGTGGGCTGTCACAGTCATATAGTCCTTCGTTTGCCCAGAACCACTTGTCCACATGTCCGTGGTTAAGTGGACAGTGGATACAACCGCATTTTTAAGAGCACTGAGGACACTTGATCGTACTTCTCTGTACATTTTTGGTATCGCCTGCCTAGTGAAGTGGAATCTCGAGGGGATTTGGTACCGGGGACACAATACCTCCATCAACCCTCTAAATCCCACTCCACTGATGGCGGACACCGGGCGCACGTCTAACACCAATATTGCAGTTACAGCCGCAGTTATACGCTTTGCAATAGGGTGACTACTATCGTATTTGGTGGTCATGGCAAACGACTGTTGGACGGTCAATTGTTTGGTGAAAGACTTAGCGGTCTTACGACTTCCCCTCTGGGAAGATGACCGACTAACAGCAGCAACAGCAGCAGTGGCAGTAGTAGGCGTACCGCTGCAGGATTCCTCGGATGAATCCCGTATTGAGGAGGACTCAGTCTGGCTGGTGACTTGGGCTGCAGGACTGAATCTGATGGAGATTGTGGAGGAAGTTGACGAGGAGGGTGTTGCTGGTGTGTATCCAACTGGACCACGGGATTTAGGTGTCCCTGTACCGATGAGGGTCCTAGCCCCAGTTCCTGAACTAACCACTGAACTATGAAGGTTATTCAGGTGACGTATAAGGGAGGATGTTCCTAGGTGGGCAAGATCCTTACCCCTGCTTATTTGAGCTTTACATAAGCTACATATTGCCATACATTGGTTGTCTGGATTTGGATAAAAATAACTCCAGACCGAAGAGGTGCATTTTTTGGTCTTCTGACCAGGCATGACGATGGGCTTTTTCATCCCATGGACATCAGCTGTTTCCCCCCCTGGTGCCTCATTTACAATAACCACATCACCATCCTCATCATCAAGTTCCTCCACAGCGCCAGCTACATCATCAATAGCCTCCTCCCGAGCCACCTCTTCCCGTACAGTGATGGGAAGGTCAGGCTTGACAACCACCAACACCCTTGGACTCGCCTTGGGGATTTGTGATAATTTCTCTTTAGAAGGCAGAGTTGTTTGCTGTTTTGTTGCTGACAGCATAACTCTCTTCAATTTTTTGTAGGGGGGGGGAGGAGGAGGAGGGCTAAGATCCGTGGGTGAAGCTGAACCACTAGTCATGAACACGGGCCAGGGCCTAAGCCGTTCCTTGCCACTCCGTGTCGTAAATGGCATATTGGCAACTTTACGTTTCTCCTCAGATGATTTTAAGTTTCTCTTTTTGCTACTTTTTCTTAACTTGGGCTTTTTGGATTTTACATGCCCGGTACTACGAGATTGGGCATCGGGCTTGGAAGACGACGTTGATGGCATTTCATCGTCTATGTCATGACTAGTGGCAGCAGCTTCAGCATTAGGAGGAAGTGGGTCTTGATCTTTCCCTACTTTATCCTCCAAATTTTTGGTCTCCATTATATGTAGCACAAGATACTGCAGAATGTGTGAACTTGGTAATATTGCAGTACCAATGGACTTATACTGCTGGATTGGTTTTGCAAATTTGGTTATAATTATTATATTTTTTTTTTTTTATTTTTTTTTTTACTTTTTTTTTATTTTTAAAAAACTTGGGAATAGTGGGGAAATAACTATGCCCTTAGAAGCACAGAGCACAGGACACAGCACCACTGGACTGAACAGGACACGGCACAGGACCCAGCAGCACTACGGAACTCAGCAGGACAGAGCACAGGACACAGCACCACTGGACTGATACTGCAGAATGTGTGAACTTGGTAATATTGCAGTACCAATGGACTTATAATGCTGGATTGGTTTTGCAAATTTGGTTATAATTATTATATATTTTTTTTTTTTTAAATTTTTTATTATTTTTTACTTTTTTTTTATTTTTTAAAAACTTGGGAATAATGGGGAAATAACTATGCCCTTAGAAGCACAGAGCACAGGACACAGCACCACTGGACTGAACAGGACACGGCACAGGACCCAGCAGCACTACGGAACTCAGCAGGACAGAGCACAGGACACAGCACCACTGGACTGATACTGCAGAATGTGTAAACTTTGTAATATTGCAGTACCACTGGACTTTTACTGCTGAATGTGTGAACTTGGTAATATTGCAGTACCAATGGGCTTATACTGCAGGATTGGTTGTGAAAATTTTGTGGTAATTAAAAAATATTAAAGTAGTTTTTGGTATTTTTTAAAAAAACTTTTTTTTATTTTTTTAAACACAGGGGAATATTGGGGAAATAACTATGCCCTTAGAAGCACAGAGCACAGGACACAGCACCACTGGACTGAACAGGACACAGCACAGGACCCAGCAGCACCACTGACCTCAGAAGGACAGAGCACAGCACACAGCACCACTGGACTGATACTGCAGAACACAGCACAGCACAGCACAGCACAGCACAGCACTAAACAGCACAGCACAGCACAGAACTAAACAGCACAGAACTAAACAGCACAGAACTAAACAGCACAGAGGACCACCTAACACACCCTCCCTCTACCCTGATCAATGCCCGAGTGAAGATGGCGGCGACTAGCGGGGAATTTATAGGATCCGAGTATCGCGAGATCCGACAACGGGATTATGAGTCAGAGCCTCAGTTTCACTTTTGAATTTGGCGCCAATACCCGGATCTGTCTCGGATCCGACTCGGATCCGCAACGTTCGGGTGGGCTCGGATTTCAGAAATCCGAGCGCGCTCATCCCTAATATGAATGCATGTATATGCATATTTTGGTGGGGACACCATTTAAAATACATATTTGTGGCACTACAAGGGGCAGCATGCACTTTAGCACAAGTAAGAAAGGACCAAATATTCAGTTCACAAACAAACAGCTGTTAGCAAGATTATTTCATTTACGAACAAATAGCAGTTTTCTCTTTCTATAGAGGATTCCAGCCTCTTTCCCCAGATAATGAGAGAGTGACTGAGCAAAGTCACACCCTTTTAAACTACAACTTGCAGGTGCAACTATTAATTAGCCTATTGTCTGACTGGCAGGTCAGAAGACCCGAAATGGGCCTAACGAATGGATCCCTTCCCTCTCTCTTCACTTATGTCAGGAAACCCAGGATTTGGCTCTTGTTGAGCCCAAAGCTTTTAAAGAGCTGTCTTTTCAATACCAGAAGTTTTTCCTGGAGTTCAAAGCACATAGGTTCAGAAAACTAGGAATTACATACAGTCCATCAATGATTTTGGCAGCGAATATACTTCTCCTACTGTCTTCATCGTAAAATCTAAAATTTATCAAATTCCATTCACCTACATTTCTCATGCATGAGGTGTCATTCACTAAAAATATATATATATATATATATATATATATATATATATATATATATATATATATTTATATATATATATATTCAATCCGGCTTTTTTACATTATAGTCAATGTTGCGGTCTCACATACAGATCTTTTTCAAGACAAATTTACATAGAACAGCAGACAAATATATATGTATATTGTTTGTCTCACTCATGCTGGAAAGTGAAATTCTAGCAATACTTTGAGCAATGCTTTAAAATTTCAAAAAGACAAAAGTGACGTATAACAAACATCTACTTGACCCCTCAATATCATCTTTCATTTGCTTTTCATCTACTGCAATAGGCCGAAAATATTGTCATTCCATAGAGATGGAGGCGCCTAATGATGTAATCCAGGGCACGTCAGTTAGATCTCCCCTCCCGGAGAGGAGATCTTAAAGGTAGGCAAGTATGGTATTACATCCCTATTTCATTACAGGCAGCTGAAGCCCCTCTCACACACTAGTGTCCTAATGAGACTATAGTCATTGTTACATGACTGGCCCTTCCAACCCCACAGTGCATTTGTGCAGAGCAAGAATGCAATTATACACATGTCTATTTAACCCTTTCATATCTGGAAGGTTTTCAACCGTTCCTGACCAGACCGTTTTTTTTTTCATTTTGCTAATCTGCCATCTTAACTAAGAATAACTGTTTAATTTATTAGTTTACAAAAATAAATGTTTTTATTAAGACACGCATGGCTTTATTTTGGTAGCATATTAGAATATGTATTGTATGTGCCTTGACTGAGCAGAATTAGAAAATATGCACTTTTACATGACATACTGTTACCCATTTAGTACAACTCCAAATATTTAAACCAAACTTTAATTGGCTGTGTCACCCTTGGTCTCCCTTGAGTATAGCGATACCAAATAACAAAACTATATTCAAGGTCTCACATAGTTATAGGGTCCAGTAACAAAGGTGGATATGTTAGTTTTAAAAGTTTTCTTTTTACCAGATAATATGCTAGATTTGGAAGACGGCACAAACATATAAAAAATATTTGTCCTACTACTGCAGTCATGGGTGCCCTCACACATTGCAGATTTAGGAACTTCCCCTACAATATTAATTTGCACCTACTATTGCAGGGATTATAGTGGAAAAAGTGAAAAACAAAACTCCAAAAGGTCATACTATTACCACTTTAGAACCAGCCCTTCACAATTTTTCTACTAAAGTATTATAAAATGCACTGCACTATGCTTCCTTTCGGCTTAAAACATTGAAACTTAACAGAACCTTATATAAACCAATAAAGACACATCACCAGATTAAATGTTTTGGAATAAGAGACATTTTTATTAAATTAGGAAGGAAATAAGTGGCGGACAAGAGCAGGGCAGTCAGCTAGAAGAGTATAACCGATAAAGGTGGAAAGGTCAGACCATAATACCACCAACCCAGGATAAATCTTATCTAATGGCGGCTGCTACAATCAGTCCAAGCGGATAGATTGCTCCCCCTCAGAACCAGCTAATGGCCCAACGATAACATCTGGGCCAAGATGTCCTCCTCACAGGTATTATTTCTCTCAGCCAGCTACTTCATGTTCATGCGTGAACGAGTTTGAATTGTAGGGTCTAGGCCAGCATGAAATCAATCAGATCCGCTAAGTGTTAAGAGCAGCGCTTCAAAGAGTGAGACCCATGGGTCATGGCTGGAGTAGGTCATGGTATCCGTGTATTTAAAGTGATTCAGAGGTCCCAGGGGAGTCTGATTAATGGAGGTGCTGCTTTTAGGGATATGTGCCTGATTAAGTGTGAGTATAAACTTCTACTCCATCAACTTTGTCTGAGTTCTGACTTTGGTGTTCCAGAATCCAGTGTGAGAGGAGAAGCCACATAGGGTCAGAGAATAAATTTGACTGAGACTACAATGCAGGATATCCGGATAAGTTTGAATTCTACGTTGTCTCCGGCTAACCTTGTCTGATTATTGTACAATATTAATATATATGGCAGGTCCAGAGCTGTTCTTTTGATTATGACCTTCCCCTATCACTTCTAATAGAAAACTATGAACTTATTCCTACTGGACCAATAAAGTTAGTAGCTAACCTTTATCTAAACATCTGTGCCTGAGGGGACATCAGGAATATCTTTATTACATTAGACAAACCTAGAAATGTACTTTATCTTATAAAGTGCACCGGGAAGATGCAGAGAGAAATCTACTACATGGCCACATGCAAACCAGGGACCCTCATTCATATCTTAAATATCAAGTGTAATCTCATTTTTGCATGTTGGCATAAGATGAGGGGCACTAGTCTGCCTAACCCACTTCGTTACCAACTTTTTGTGCTGCAAACCCATAAGTGTATACTTTGGTAGATCACCATTTGTATCTAAGCCAATAGCAGGTTTAATATTTGTCAGTTCTAATAGGCTTCAAATTACATTGTGTTCATTAGGGGATCATAGTTTTCAGGTATTCTCAACAGTTTAGATAAGTTCCCTCCAGCTTTGATTGTACTAGAGAGATCCTTCTGCACCTCGCTGGCCTTAACCAGAATTAACCTTTGTATTTTGCTTAGGGTTATTCTTGCAATTGGAATACATTATATAACTGTAAAATGATTTCCCTAACTTCTATTGACTTTTAGTTTAATTATACTTTGCTACCTGCACGCAATGCACCACTTCCTCATGAGCTCATTAGTCTGATCTTTTTCATGAACATAGGACACATGTACAAGAATATTGTAGCAGTGATTGATAGAATGGTCGTTTTTTTTTCAAGAGATTTATCTGCAGCTCTTTTAAATGCACACACACTTTCTAATGGGAGATTTATAATGTAAATGTGGATAGATTATGACATACATATTAAGAAATGAACATTAATGTATACACATACACAGTTTTGGAACTGGATTTGATTATAGAATATAATAATTTAAGTTAAATATCAATCAATATCAAAAATCAGTTATCAATTTCACAAAACAAGAAAAGTATCAATGTCTATATGTGTGGATGCATACAAAATAATGTAGATGCAATATAATCAGAATTAGAGCATAAGCCAGGGTTTCCCAAACCCAGTCCTCAGGGCTCCCTAACAGTGCAGGTTTTCTGGATCACATGTGACATAATTAGGACCACCTGTGGATCTGTTACAATATGTCAGTCAGTAATGAATACACCTGTGCTCCAGCAAGGAGATATGGAAAACCTGCACTGTTAGGGAGCCCTGAGGACTGGGTTTGGGAAACCCTGGCATAAGCCATAATGGAGCCATGTAGGTCAAACTTGACTGTACGGTTATCCTAGATCAACAGTGTGCATTTTTTTGGGCCATATTACGCTACTTCCCAATATTTCAGAAAGCAAATTCGGGATAAATAAAATCTCCACCCATTCCTCCAAGAACATACCCCGGATCTGCAGAAACCCTGCAACAATCCTTCCAACCACAGCCATATTCAGAGTAAATTATCTTTTTTACAAGCCTCATCCCTTTTGGGGTCTGCTAACTGGCACATTCCTGACAAAATCATAACTATTGGGAGGTATGTATCATATATATACAATTATGTAAGGGACAAAGCATTGACTAATGACTGCATTCTGCTACAGGTTATGCACTTAGGGGGAGATTCAATTAATGCCAATGTTATGGCAGGAATCACCTACTGTTATTGCCGGCAATGTGCGCAGCCGGAGATCGAAATGATGTCATCATTCCACATCACTGACAATTAAATCTCCCCCTTAGAGTGAGTTCACCATGCTTGATAGATGCAAACTTTCAGCTTTGCTGCAGACAAACTAAATTAGTGGCTCAGGTAGAGTTGGACACTGTTGCACCCAAAGTGTTAAAAGGAAAAGTTGCAAACATGTAAAAGCGGATTTATGTCCATATATTTGGTTGGATGCATCTTAGAAACTGCAGTATTCAGGGGATTACCATATTATCAAGTAACAAGGCTACTTATTATTGGAACATATGAGATATCTGCTGTGGCTCCAGCCTCATTGATTGCAAAGCCAGTCCCCATAGGCGTTATGCCCTATTTATCAAGCTCTAAAATTTGGAGCTTGACCTCAGAAGTTAATGCTATGTGAGGATGACGTTAGCTGATCTATCCAATGGGGAGAGCATCTCCTCTCCAGTTGTAAAGAGTCTCAAGTGTAAGATTCATTCAAAATCTGCATATGAATGCAAGTATATGCATATTTTGGTGGGGACACCATTTAAAGTACATATTTGTGGCACTACAAGGGGCAGCATGCACTTTAGCACAAGTAAGAAAGGACCGAATATTCAGTTCACTAACAAAAAGCAGTTAGCAAGTTTATTTAATTTATGAACAAATAGTAGTTTTCTCTCTCTATAGAGGATTCCAGCCTCTTTCCCCAGATAATGAGAGAGAGTGACTGAGCAAAGTCACACCCTTTTAAACTACAACTTGCAGGTGCAACTATTAATTAGCCTATTGTCTGACTGGCAGGTCAGAAGACCCGAAATGGGCCTAATGAATGGAGCCCTTCCCTCTCTCTTCATTCATTTCAGGAAACCCATGATTTGGCTCTTTTTGAGCCCAAAACTTTTAGAGAGTTGTCTTTTCAATACCAGAAGTCTTTCCTGAAGTTCAAAACACATAGGTCACAAAACTAGGAATTACATACAGTCCATCTACCAAATACCATTCATCTACATTTCTCATGCATGAAGTGTCTTTCACTAAATATATATATATATATATATATATATATATATTTATATATATTCAATCCGGTGTCCATGTTTCGGTCTCATATCTAGACCTTTTTCAAGACAAATTTACATAGAACAGCAGACAAATATATATGTATATTGTTTGTCTCACTCATGCTGGAAAGTGAAATTCTAGCAATACTTTGAGCAATGCTTTAAAATTTCAAAAAGACAAAAGTGACGTATAACAAACATCTACTTGACCCCTCAATATCATCTTTCATTTGCTTTTCATCTGCTGCAATAGGCCGAAAATATTGTCATTCCATAGAGGTGAAGGCGCTTAATGATGTAATCCAGGGCAGGTCAGTTAGATCTCCCCTCCCGGAGAGGAGATCTTAAAGGTAGGCAAGTATGGTATTACCTCCCTATTTCATTACAGACAGCTGAAGCCCCTCTCACACACCAATGTCCTAATGAGACTATAATCATTGTTACATGACTGGCCCTTCCAACCCCACAGTGCATTTGTGCAGAGCAAGAATGCAATTATACACATGTCTAGTTAACCCTTTCATATCTGGAAGGTTTTCAACCGTTCCTGACCAGACCGTTTTTTTCCATTTTGCTAATCTGCCATTTTAACAAAGAATAACTGTTTAATTTATTAGTATACAAAAATAAATGTTTTTATTAAGACACGCATGGCTTTATTTTGGTAGCATATTAGAATATGTATTGTATGTGCCTTGACTGAGAAGAAATAGAAAAATATACACTTTTACACGACATAGCTGCTGTTACCCATATAGTACAACTCCAAATATTTAAACCAAACTTTAATTGGCTGTGTCACCCTTGGTCTCCCTTGAGTATAGCGATACCAAATTACAAAACTATATTCAAGGTCTCACATAGTTATAGGGTCCAGTAACAAATGTGGATATGTTTTAAAAGTTTTCTTTTTACCAGATAATATGCTACATTTGGAAGACGGCACAAACATATAAAAAATATTTGTCCTACTACTGCAGTCATGGGTGCCCTCACACATTGCAGATTTAGGAACTTCCCCTACAATATCAATCTGCACCAACTTCTGAAGGGATCATGGTGGAAAGAGAGAAAAACAAAACTCCAAAAGGTCATACTATTACCACTTTAGAACCAGCCCTTCACAATTTTTCTACTAAAGTATTATAAAATGCACTGCATTATGCTTCCCTTCGGCTTAAAACATTAGAACTTAACAGAACCTTATATAAACCAATAAAGACACATCACCTGATTAAATGTTTTGGAATAAGATAAACTTTTATTAAATTAGGAAGGAAATAAGTGGCGGACGAGAGCAGGGCAGTCAGCTAGAAGAGCATAACCAATAAAGGTGGAAAGGTCAGACCATAATACCACCAACCAAGGACAAACCTTATCTAATGGCGGCTGCTACAATCAGTCCAAGCTAATAGATTGCACCCCCTCAGAACCAGCTAATGGCCCAACGATAACATTTGGGCCAAGATGTCCTCCTCACAGGTATTATTTCTCTCAGCCAACTACTTTATGTTCATGCGTGAACGAGTTTGAATTGTAGGGTCTAGGCCAGCATGTAATCGATCAGATCCGCAAAGTGTTAAAAGCAGCGCTTCAGAGAGTGAGACTCACTTGTCATGGCTGGAGTAGGTCATGGTATCCGTGTATTTAAAGTGATTCAGAGGTCCCAGGTGAGTCTGATCAATGGAGGTGCTGCTTTTAGGGATATGTGGCTGATTAAGTGTGAGTATGTACTTCTACTCCATCAACTTTGTCTGAGTTCTGACAGGGGTGTTCCAGAACCCAAAATATACTACATGGCCACATGCATACCAGTGACTCCCATTCATATCTTAAATATCAAGTGTAATCTCATTTTTGCATGTTGGCATAAGATGAGGGGCACTAGTCTGCCTAACCCACTTCGTTATCAACTTTTTGCGCTGCAAACACACAAGTGTATACTCTGGTAGATCACCATTTGTATCTAAGCAAATAGCAGGTTTGATATTTGTCAGTTATAATAAGCTTCAAATTACATTGTGTTCATTAGGGGATCATAGTTTTCAGGTATACTTAACAGTTTAGATAAGTCCCTTCCAGCTTTGGTTGTAATAGAGAGATCCTTCTGCACCCCGCTGGACTTAACCAGAATTAACCTTTGTTTTTTGCTTAGGGGTATTTTTGCAATTGCAATACATTATACAACTGTAAAATGACTTCCCTAACTTCTATTGACTTTTAGTTTAATAATACTTTGCTACCTGCACGCAATGCACCACTTCCTCATGAGCTCATTAGTCTGATCTTTTTCATGAACATAGGACACATGTACAAGAATATTGTAGCAGTGATTGATAGAATGGTCGTTTTTTTTTCAAGAGATTTATCTGCAGCTCTTTTAAATGCACACACACTTTCTAATGGGAGATTTATAATGTAAATGTGGATAGATTATGACATACATATTAAGAAATGCACATTAATGTATACACATACACAGTTTTGGAACTGAATTTGTTTAAAGAATATAATAATTTTACTTAAATATCAATCAATGTAAAAAATCAGTTATCAATTTCACAAAACAAGAGAAGTATCACTGTGTATATGTGTGGATGCATATAAAATAATGTAGATGCAATATAATCAGAATTAGAGCATAATCCATAATGGAGCCATGTAGGTCAAACTTGACTGTACGATTATCCTAGATCAACAGTGTGCATTTTTTTGGGCCATATTACGCTACTTCCCAATATTTCAGAAAGCAAATTCGGGACAAATAAAAGCTCCACCCATTCCTCTAAGAACACACCCCAGATCTGCAGAAACCCTGCAACAATCCTTCCAGCCACAGCCATATTCAGAGTAAATTATCTTTTTGACAAGTCTCATCCCTTTTGGGGTCTGATAACTGGCACATTCCTGACAAAATCATAACTATTGGGGGGTATGTATCATATATATACATTTATGTAAGGGACAAAGCATTGACTAATGACTGCATTCTGCAACAGGTTATGCACTTAGGGGGAAAAATCAATCCATGCCAATGTTATGGCAGGAATCACCTACTGTTATTGCCGGCAATGTGCGCGGCCGGAGATCGAGATGATGCCATCATTTCACATCACCGGCAATTGAATCTCCCCCTTAGAGTGATAGATGCAAACTTTCAGCTTTGCTGCAGACAAACTAAATTAGTGGCTCAGGTAGAGTTGGACACTTTTGCACCCAAAGTGTTAACAGGAAAAGTTGCAATCATGTAAAAGCGGATTTATGTCCATATGTTTGGTTGGATGCATCTTACAAACTGCAGTATTCAGGGGATTACCATATTATCAAGTAACAAGGCTACTTATTATTGGAACATATGACATATCTACTGTGGTTCCAGCCTCATCGATTGCAAAGCCAGTCCCCATAGGTGTTATGCCCTTTTTATCAAGTTCTGAAATTTGGAGCTTGACCTTAGAAGTTAACGCTATGTGAGGATGACGTTAGCTGGTTTATCCAATGGGGAGAGCATCTCCTCTCCAGTTGTAAAGAGTCTCAAGTGTAAGATTCAATCAAAATCTACATATGAATGCATGTGTATGCTTATTTTGGTGTTCATGCACAGTACAGAAAGATCTGCTTTACGCAAATAACACAGACATACGTACAACTGTACATGAGCTGCTTAGTGATTTATCACAAAATCATCTCACCATTTGGTGAAAAATAGATAGGGACGCATTCACTGTCAGCGCCGCGCCCCGGCATCTGTGACTGACGGGTGGGGTGCAAATACCATTAATTAATCATTACACTCCTGGGGGCTAATGAGGCATATTAAATGCCTAGAAAACACATGTGGCTATATAGTGTAAAAGACAATGAAAAACGGAGGTGTTTATAGATTTTTTAAATATTTATTGTATGATTATATGTATCATCGCGGCATTCAGAAATATAATAGTCTTTGTAAGAAGCAGTGGCGATCCGTGGCTCGCTTCCTTTATCTGGGTACCGGCTGTCATGGCAACACCCGAGACGTCACTTCCCCCTGCTTTGTCCCGACTGTCACCATGGTGATGGTAGGGAATCATTCACTGTCAGCGACGCGCCCCAGCATCTGTGGTAGCCGGGGCGAGTGCGCACATACAATTAATTAATCATTACACTCCTGGGTGGCTAATTAGGCATATTAAATGCCTAGGTTTTGATTGGCTAGTGTCAGTATTTAAGGCAGGGAGGGCTTAGCCTTCCTGTTGGTTATAGCGCCCTGTGCCCTGCATTAGTGCTGACCTGCTCTGTATTAACCCTCATTATTCCTGTGGGTTCTCTGCTTTGGACTAGATACCTGTTGTGACCCTTTTCTTGTTTAAGAACCTGCTTGATCTCTGTTTCTTCCTGACCCCTGCCTGTTTCTGGAATACCCCGTGCTCGCTGCCAGCCCTGACCTTTTGACCATCTGCTCATATCTTGGCTACCGCCTCCTAACAACGAGCTGCGGTATAGTATATAAGCCTCCACTACGTATGAGCTTAAGACCTGGGGGCATCCAAGTACCTGTGAGCACATAAAGCTCTACAGGAAAGGCGGCTGCTACAGGTGAAGACATCTGTCTAGTGTTCTGGAGGTTCATGTTATAACTGCTAGCCGTAACAGTCTTATCTTAATCTATTTAAATCTATTTTCCTCAAAGTTATATGTTAGGTAAAACATATCATGGGTATCTTTGCTTCTCCTCCCTCTAGAAAAAGGAACTGTTAAAAGCAGAATAGTTACAACTTTATCAGATATAAATATCGTTAACAGGGATTGGAAGACTTGTTGGGTCCTTCCACTGCTGATCCACTCTGTCAGTCCCTACATTGATTGGCATGCTTCCTCTAACATACAAGACCATCAATAAAACTGAACGAACACACATCTCTTCACTCGTCTCAACATATCTCCCAACTTGACTCAACTCCTCCATTCTTCTTCTCATCCACACTCTTTACCTGCTCCCATTCATGGTTACAAACTTTTTTAGGCTGCACCCACTCTGAAATGCCCTGCCCTCACACATCAAAACTTTTCTCTGACCTCTATACCTCAAGCTTTCTCTGAAAACTCACCTCTTCCGGCTAGCTTATCAAATTCCCAAACCAACCCACTCTCTTAACCTCCACAGGCTATTTTACCCTATTACCCTTTACATGGTCCACACAAAACTTACATGTGGTCTTTCTATACTCAAACAACCCTCTGATTCCCTGACCAACATATATCCCACTAAGGTATTTTTAGTTTTGACATCTGGCTAGACCAATAAGCAATCTGTGGCACTTAACCTCATATATCATCAAACTCCTATTGTCCTATAGATTGTAAGATAGCGAACAGGGCCCTTTTATCTCTCTGTCTGTCTGTAATACCCAATCTTGGTTTATTATTCTATTTGTTCCCAAGTGTAATAGCAATAATAAGTTGCCTAATGTACTTTTTCATCAGAAATTTTAAATTACATTATTCTACAGTTAATTTGTTTTTGCTCCAGAGTGGGAGGAGAGCCTGATATCTAGTTTAAAAGTATTGATTAAACTACACAGATTAAAATGACATCCATTAGTTGTGTCTTTACCATAATCAAAAACATATAAAAAAAACATCACAATTTCAGCCAAAGAAAGGTGGAAATTTTAGTCACTAGTGTAGTTGACATGCTGCAGATAGCCAGAAGGCAGATATCTTCAACTGCAACTGGTCAATTGGTAGCAAAAAACAGCCAAAGTTAATGTAATGACTCCATTGACCCAGGGCCTGTGGGAAGTAAAATGGTGCTGGGAAGATTTTAAATGCAGGCTTAAGGATAGGTCATGAAGCACCGCTGGCACCATGGCAGCAGGTCTGGTTGGTGGGGAGATGCTAAGAAAAGAATTTTAGCTAAGCCATCCAGAGAAGACAGCCATGGCCTGCATTTATACTCACCAAATTGAGGGCTTGGGTGGCATTGACATTGATAGTCTATCCGCAGTATAGCAACAAAGCAGAGATGCAGGTCATTTTGTTGTTCATTCCCACCTCATACAACTTTGTCCTCTATTATGTCTCTTGCATGTTATGTCCTGTCATTTATCTTTGGTCAATGATCTTAAGTCTGAAATAGCCTCTCTCAGCTCCAGAACAGACACTCTCGAAACTAAGACTGATGATCTTTGTATGTCTCAATCAACTGTTGATAAAGAACTTTCGACTAACCTGTCTGAACTTGACAGTATTAAATAAAGACAAGAAGACCTTGAGGACCATTCTCAACGTAACAACTTCAGACTTTGCAACACCCCAGAATTCTCGGACCCATCCACACTTCCTGATTATCTACGGGTTCTGCTCCAACACATCCTTCCCAATGCTTCGGCATCTGACCCCCTAATGGATAGAGCCCAAAGAGTGCTAAGGGCTGGACCTTCCAGAACCCCCTGACCACATCATCAGACTCCACTACTTTAGGATCAATGAACAGGTTATATTGGGTCTTCGGAACACTCCATATGATGACTTTCGGGATACCCAGATTCAAATATTTCAAGATCTTGCTTCATCCACCATCAAAAAGAGGCGTGACTTGCAACCAATCACTAAGATTTTACATCAACATAACATTACATATAAGTGGTGCTTTCCATTTCAGCTGCAAGTCTCTTTGGGTGGTTCTGCACTGTTCACCAAAACCCTGGAACATGGTCATTCATTCTTATCAAAGCTTAGTATTCTCCCTGAACCCTCCTCGTCCCACCCCACCTCTCTATCTCCTGCTTCACAATCTGACAGGACTCCATCTCCAAAATGGCAGAGGATCGGCCCCCACCCCCTATGGAACAAACCCACCTCTTGAAGACTTTGATGCTTAGTCTCTTGCCACTTCGGGATTGTCCTTTATCACAGACTTTCTCTCTGCATCAAGATACACTGATTCTTGATAATCCGTTGTAAATGAGTAGAACCATATTGTATCCTCAAGGACTGATCAGGCTGCAGCCTAGGTCGCTGGGACTTTGTGGGGAGCATTTAAGCATTTTTTTATAATTTTTTTTTTTCATTATTGAACCTGCGCACCTGGAGCCACCTCTTGTGCCAGCTCCACGCTGCTGCTCCCTTCCCCCTAGTTCCCTCTTTCCCTTTCCTCCCCTCTTCTCCTCTCTTCTCCTCCCCCCTCCTCACTGGCTGTCGGGTGTGATGTCATCATCACGTCCCAATGGTGTCAGTGAGGAGCTGCGGTGCGAGGAACTGACTGCCGACAGATGAGAAGAAAACAGAAGCCAGGCAAGTAAAGATTTGTGTTTATGCAGGGGCATAATGTGTTGGAGGGGGAGATTGTAAAGAGGATTAGTAGTTGCTAAAGGGGGACAGTTGTCTGCTGATTCATCGCTGAAGGGGGACACTGTGTGCTGAACGGGGACTGTCTGTGCTGAAGTTGGGCAGAGTGTGCTGAAGGGGGGCAGAGTGTTCTGAAGGAGGGCAGAGTGTGCTGAAGGAGGGCAGAGTGTTCTGAAGGAGGGCAGAGTGTGATGATTCAGTGCTGAAGGGGGACTGGGTGTGATGAAGGGGCAGAGTGTAATGAGGGGAACAGTGTGATAAAGGGCACAGTGTGCTGAGGGATGCATTGTCATAAAGGGTGCAGTGTATTGAGAGGGGCATTGTGTCTGAGGGGGGCAAAGTATGGTAAAAGGCACAGTGTGCCTGAGTGGGGCAGTGTGATGTAGGGGGCAGAGTGTATTGAGTGGCGCATTGTGATAATGGGCACAGTGAACTAATGGCTGGGGGGGACAGGGTCATGAATTGGCCACTGTGGGTTAAGAGACATTTATGCATACATCCTTTTTACTAATGATATAAATTGGCAAGTGGAAGGTATGTGGGCAGAGCTAAGGTGGATGACGAATTGGCTTGGGGAGGGTAGGTGATGAAATAAACTGGGAAGTGGGCGATGAAATTGCCAGTGGTGTCATGAATTAAGCAATGGTGGTTGAGGTAATGGCTGGTGGGGGGCATGATTCTGTATTGTGAGGTGTTCATGAGGATGCCCTCTGAAGAGCCTAATCATTGAGAGTTTGTAATATTTGCTCATTTTAAAAACAGGACCCCAAGTTTTTCGTGGAGTTCAAAACACATAGGTCAGAAAACTAGGAATTACATACAGTCCATCAATGATTTTGGCAGCGTATATACTTCTCCTACTGTCTTCAAACAGCTACTTGACCCCTCAATATCATCTTTCATTTGCTTTTCATCTGTTGCAATAGGCCGAAAATAGTGTCATTCCATACAGGTGGAGGGGCCTAATGATGTAATCCAGGGCACGTCAGTTAGATCTCCCCTCCCGGAGAGGAGATCTTAAAGGTAGGCAAGCATGGTATTAACTCCCTATTTCATTACAGACAGCTGAAGCCCCTCTCACACAGTAGTGTCCTAATGAGACTACAGTCATTGTTACATGACTGGCCCTTCCAACCCCACAGTGCATTTGTGCAGAGCAAGAATGCAATTATACACATGTCTAGTTAACCCTATCCAGGGCCGGACTGGGACTAAAAATCAGCCCTGGCATTTCAAGCATACAGGCCCATCTCTGTTGATGAGCATGAAAAAAACTGGGTGCCGCTAAGGGCGTGGCCACATTATGTTGGGGGCATGGTCAAGATGGGGCATTGATACATACATTATATACATTATAATAAAACATTACATTTATCAGGCCCTCCCTATCATGCCACCCCTCCACCCCAGAAGCACATTACAACACCCCCAGTCCACTGTACTTATCTATGCTTCTGATTCTGCTGACATCCATCAGGATGGGAACTTCCTGTAGAGTGAGCAGGGAAACTCTTATTCTCACAAGATTAATAAATCTCATGAGATTTAGAGCTCCTCGGCTTGCTCTGCAGGCTGTGTCCTATCCAGGGACTGGGAGTAGCTATCCGCTCCCTCCTGCTAACCAGAGCTGGACTTAGTCTCAGGGGCCCTAGGCACTTAAGACAGGGGGCTCCTATGATGTAATATGGTTATTAGACACATTTTCAACAAATACATAAGCAATACTGTGAGCACTACTATTAGGTGCACACAGTTCTGCCTTCACAAGCAGTACAATGTGAAGTAGGACATACCTCCCAACTGTCCTTGCAGTCAGACCAAATCCTGACTAAGCGGGACAGTCACCCACCAAATTCAGGACAGTTGGCAGACTGTCCTGGTCTCTCTTACCTGTCTTGTCATTGTCACCACTTGTGGCTGCTGGTGTCTTTAGATCAGTTGCTGCTTGTCTGGATCCTGGAATGTTGGGGGCCCTATTTGGAAAAAAAAATGTGTACATGAAAGTTAGAAAACTCCAAACAGCACCGATGTTAACTCAATATAGCACCCACGTTATAAAATTAGGCCTCACTCCAGTCCCAACATTAAAATAATAGTATTCCCATTTAATAAATAAATCTATTTCCCTCCCTCCAAACAACCTCAGCAAGAAATTAAATAGCATTTATGTTTAATAAAAATAACCATTTCCCACAAACATCCCAGGCATTAAATAATTCATAATCACATTTCATAATTAGACCTCATTTTCCCCAAACAGCCCCACATTCACTTAATAGCACACATTATAGTCATAAACTGTCCCCCACACACATAATAGTCATATACTGTTCCCACACACATTGGCCATTTTTATTTTCCCCCTCCTACAGCCATTGCCCCCCCTTGCAGACATTTTCAATCACCCCCTCTTCCCCTGCAGACATTTTCAATCACCCCCTCTTCCCCCTGCAGACATTTTCACTCACCCCCCCCTTCCCCCTGCAGACATTTTCACTCACACCCCCCCTGCAGACATTTTCATTCATCCCCCCTTCCGCCTGCACTTTCACTCACCCCCCCATCCCCCTGCAGACATTTATTGCCCCTCTTCCCCCCTGGAGACATTTATTGCCCCCCTCCCCCCAGAGACATTTATTGCCCCTCTCCCCCCCCTGCAGACATTTATTGCCCCTCTCCCCCCTGCAGACATTTATTGCCCCTCTCCCCCCCTGCACACATATTCCATTTGTCTCCTCCCCCTCCCTGCACACATATTCCGTTTGTCTCCCCCCCCCCCTCCCTGCACACATATTCCGTTTGTCTCCCCCCCTGCACACATATTCCGTTTGTCTCCCCCCCCTCCCTGCACACATATTCCGTTTGTCTCCCCCCCTGCACACATATTCCGTTTGTCTCCCCCCCCCCTCCCTGCACACATATTCCGTTTGTCTCCCCCCCTGCACACATATTCCGTTTGTCTCCCCCCCCCCTCCCTGCACACATATTCCGTTTGTCTCCCCCCCTGCACACATATTCCGTTTGTCCCCCCCCCTCCCTGCACACATATTCCGTTTGTCTCCCCCCCTGCACACATATTCCGTTTGTCTCCCCCCCTGCACACATATTCCGTTTGTCTCCCCCCCCTCCCTGCACACATATTCCGTTTGTCTCCCCCCTCCCCTGCACACATATTCCGTTTGTCTCCCCCCCCCTCCCTGCACACATATTCCGTTTGTCTCCCCCCTCCCCTCCACACATATTCCATTTGTCTCCCCTCGCTCCCTGCACACATATTCCGTTTGTCTCCCCCCCCCCTCCCTGCACACATATTCCGTTTGTCTCCCCCCCCTCCCTGCACACATATTCTCTACACTTACCTCAACACTGACAGCTGCCTCCACTGCAGCTCGTCCTACGCGGGAGCCGGGCCGGCGCACAGAGCCGTCATGACGTCACACGTCATGACGGCTGCACACAAAAAAAATAAATATATTTTTTTAATTGAAACGGGGTATCACAGGGAGCCGGACCGGCCCACACTGCCATCGGCCCTTCTGGCATTTGCCAGAAGTGCCAGATGGCCAGTCCGGCCCTGACCCTATCATATGTGGAAGGTTTTCAACCGTTCCTAACGAGACCGTTTTTTTCCATTTTGCTAATCTGCTAGCTTAACTAAGAATAACAGTTTAATTTATTAGTATACAAAAATAAATGTTTTTATTAAGACATGCATGGCTTTATTTTGGTAGCATATTAGAATATGTTTTGTATGTGCCTTGACTCAGAAGAATTAGAAAAATATACACTTTTACATGACATACTGTTACCCATTTAGTACAACTCCAAATATTTAAACCAAACTTTAATTGGCTGGGTCACCCTTGGTCTCCCTTGAGTATAGCAATACCAAATAACAAAACTTTATTCAAGGTCTCACATAGTTATAGGGTCCAGTAACAAAGGTGGATATGTTTTAAAAGTTTTCTTTTTACCAGATAATATGCTACATTTTTAAGATGGCACAAACATAAAAAAATATTTGTCCTACTACTGCAGTCATGGGTGCCCTCACACACTGCAGATTTAGGAACTTCCCCTACAATATCAATCTGCACCTACTATTGTAGGGATCATGGTGGAAAGAGTGAAAAACAAAACTCCAAAAGGTCATACTATTACTAGAGATGAGCGGACTCGGATTATCGCATTCCGAGCCCACCTGAACAGTGCGGATCCGACAGCGATGGCTAAGACTCCAAATCCCGCCGTCGGATCTCGCGAGACTCGGATAGTATAGGGAGGTTGGCTTTTTTAGCGCTCCTGTGTCCTGTCACTCTGTCCTGCTGAATCCTGAATAATAATGCTGAATAATTCGCAAAGGGAAAAGAGAAGGAACCGGTCGTAAATAAAGGTAATTATTCACTTTTAAGCACATCGCTGGTACTAAAAGCTGAAGACTTTAATATAATCTCGGCGAGAATGTGATTGAACAATGACTAGGATTTGACTGTGTGGTTGCATAGAGCTTTGCATGGAAATATGCACAGTGTAAAGAGTGAAAATGTGACTTCAGTACTATCCTTTTTATTCATTTTACCTTTTCCATTTATCTTCTAAAATTAGATTTGAGAGCAAGAGAGTGTCAGGAATGCCTTTGCTACATATATAATGTTTTTATTGTATTACACCTAAAAATGTGCTTAAATATCTAAAATTAAGAACAGCTTATTTTTTCAAGTGGATGCATAGCCCTCAATCAGCAAGAGAACCACCCGAACTGCACAGATTTTTGCAAAATAAGCAAGTTCATTCACAAGAGTGTAGGTAAAAAATATCTTAAGCAATGTGAGAGGTACATGGTTTGCACTTTTGTAAAGTTACCTTTTTTGTCTGACCTCACTAATATGTGTCACACATACTTGTATTGGGCGATCAGTTGTGCCCGTGTATATGAACCGTAGCACTGTTACTTAAAAAAAATCCTTAAGGGCTGCACTGCAAGATGAGAAACATAATGCTTAGGGGCATATTTAATAATTAATCTAGGATTTGAAGCTTCTATAAACCGATAATCTGTAGCTTGATTTTCAGTAGGATGCAGGAAAAAACACTTTTTCAATCTTTTATATTGATGAACATAAAGGTGGTCAAACTTAAATTTACCTGAACTGTGATGAGTCTATCCCGAACCTGACTTGTGTGATGACACACTTTATTATGGATCTGACCTCTGAGTTCATTTACGTGGTGATAAAAGCTAGGTATTTCAGTGAATAGTTGGGAGTATCTTGTATGGAAAATACTATTTGGTTAGCTTCTCGGCATGAAGTGTAGGACATTGTTTATCCATAAAGTATGTGTTACATATTTTACTGGCCATGCCCCTGTGTGCATATTTGTACAGATTATTTGCGTTACCTAGGAGACTGTAAGCAAGGCACTGATCCTGCCGTATAAGTCCAGTGGTACTGCTGTTTAAGTCCACTGATCCTGCCACGTGTTGGGCCACGTGTTTGTGCCTCCCACTTATGTCGCTTAGCTTAGTCATCCAGCTACCTCGGTGCAACCTTTTGGACTAAAAACAATATTGTGAGGTGTGAGGTGTTCAGAATAGACTGGAAATTAGTGGAAATGATTGTTATTGAATGTTATTGAGGTTAATAATAGCGTAGGAGTGAAAAAAAAACAACAAAAAAATGGATTTTAGCAGTTTTTATGCTTTTTTAAAAAAAAATCAGAACCCAAAACCCTAAATCAGAACCAAAACCTTTCGAGGGGTGTTTTGGCAAAACAAATCAGAACTCAAAACCTCAAGCTAATCAGAACCCAAAACCCAAAACACTAAAAGTGGCCGGAGCACACCCTTAACTATTACCACTTTAGAACCACCCCTTCACAATTTTTCTACTAAAGTATTATAAAATGCACAGCAATATGCTCTCCCCATTGGATAGTTGATCTATCCAATGGGGAGAGCATCTCCTCTCCAGTTGTAAAGAGTCTCAAGTGTAAGATTCAATTAAAATCTGCATATGAATGCAAGTATATGCATATTTTGGTGGAGACGCCATTTATAATACATATTTGTGGCACTACAAGGGGCAGCATGCACTTTAGCACAAGTAAGAAAGGACCGAATATTCAGTTCACAAACAAAAAGCAGTTAGCAAGATTATTTCATTTATGAACAAATAGCAGTTTTCTCTCTCTATAGAGGATTCCAGCCTCTTTACCCAGATAATGAGAGAGAGTGACTGAGCAAGGAAATAAGTGGCGGATGAGAGCAGGGCAGTCAGCTAGAAGAGCATAACCAATAAAGGTGGAAAGGTCAGACCATAATACCACCAACCCAGGATAAACCTTATCTATTGGCTGCTGCTACAATGCGTCCAAGCAGATAAGCTACACCCCCTCAGAACCAGCTAATGGTCTAACGATAACATCCAGGCCAAGATGTCCTCTTCATAGGTGGACCAACAAACTGATGACATCGAGGGGTGGGTAGTGACCAGTGACTAGATGAAACAAGCACCATATGCTAACCACTGACTGCCAAGCTCTCCTACCCTAAAATCCATAATGCGATACCAGCAGAGATCCTAAAACACCATAAAATGCCTCTACCATGCCGGGAGGGTGGGAGGTAAATTGTTGCTGGAACAAGTGGGCACAATATCTGACGTACAGGGGATTATAAAGACTCTACAAGGACACTCCCCTAACTTCCCAAACTTCCCATTGGTTGATATACTCCTAGAGCATAAACTAATGTCCACCTCTGTCGCCCACTTGCATTCTTTTATCCTCGCTTTGGCTAAATGCATCACTCCCAATTCTGTTTGACTCTTTTATTTCTTGATGAGTAAGAGGGAAGCACATCTGTCTTCATTACATTTGAATTTTGTGTGTTGTTTTTGATTTTATTACATTGTCACAGTATGCTTGAAATACATTTTCTCTTATATAGCGTGCCGGGAAGGTACAAATTTTGTCCAATTGAAAGAAAAGGCATGAAGGAAATATCTCTATATCCCACCCCCGGGAGAAAACACCCCCAAAATGTACCTTCTCCCTTCAATCAAATTTAAATAATCTCATCCCACATTACACAATCTTGTTTTTGCATGTGGGTACATAAATAAGCACTCAGAAAGGAAAATCCTCCATCCACCAAGCTTCTTCCATCAGAAGATGCGACACCTTCAGAATCCACCACCTTGGCCCGCAAATATATTCACTTCCACATCAAAATGATTATTCACAAAAATATAGGCGCACATGCAGGGACAGAGATGCACCCTTTGCTTTTCATAAATAACCTTTATTGTCATTTAACTTTACATGGCAAAAATATTAAAATGTTTAGTTATTAAAGGGTAAACACTCATCTGTACAGGAAGCAAAACTCCAGAAAGTTAAATCCACAAATACTTTTCGCTTGGGGATATTTGCCATTGCTAACAATATAAGGATTTATGAATTTCCTTTTCTTCCTGCCATGTTTTCCCAGGTTTAATCGTCAGTCTGACGTATGTTTGTTGTTCTCATTGTGCTGTAAAATTCTGATTGAATTGTTTTTGATGATATAGCTTTAACAATGACAGTATTTCTTTCAATTCTTATTCAGTGTATAGGGAAGGTATATTTGCCCAGCTCTTTATTATTATTTATTATTAATAATATTAATATTTATTTAGAGCAAAGGTTTCTTTATGTTTTAAGTGGGGCTTCTGCTATTGTTTATTGTCTTGCTCCAATATTTATTTGTATTATGCTCGGTTTTTATTTGCATTATGTATTTCTGATTGTACAGTGCTACAGAATCTGATGATGATGATTCATATAGCTAACAAGCATACTCCACAGTGCTTTACAAGTGGAGGAATTATATAAACAGACAAAGAGATAAGACGGTCATGGTCACAAGCTTACAATACATGAGTTCCAGTGCCAGAGATTGCATATTGGTCCAGCCACACTGCAATGGGAAAAAGTGCTTTGGGGGCCTGTCAGATCCATTCCAGGCACAGGTAAATGTTGTTTTGGGAGTCAGAGGGCTGTTTGAGTAAAAAAGGAGACCAAATGTAAGCTTTAAGTAAAATTTGTGGACAGGTGGTTATCGATTAGAACAGTTTACAGTCATGGCGAATAGTTTTGAGAATGACACAAATATTATTTTTCACAACGTCTGCTGCCTCAGCTTTTGTGATGGCAATTTGCATATACTCCACAATGTCATGAAGCGTGATCAGATGAAATGCAATTAATTTGAAAGTCCCTCTTTGCCATGACAATGAACATTATCCCAAAAACAATATTTCCACTGCATTTCAGCCCTGCCACAAAAAGACCAGCTGACATCAGGTCAGAGATTCTCTTGTTAACGCATGTGAGAGTGTTGACGAGGATAAGGCTGGAGATGACTCTGTCATACTGATTAAGTTAGAATAACAGATTGAAGCTTTAAAAGAAGGGTGGTACTTGAAATCATTGTTCTCCTCCATTAACCATGCAAGGAAATATGCAGTCATCATTGCTTTGCACAAAAGGGTTTCACAGGTAAAGATATTGGTGCTAGTAAGATTGCACCTAAATCAACCATAGGTGCTAGTAAGATTGCACCTAAATCAACCATTTATCGGATCATCAAGAACTTGAAGGAGAGAGGTTTAATAGCTGTGAAGAAGGCTTCAGGGCACCCAAGAGCATCCAGGAAAGGTCAGGGCCATCTCCTAAAGTTGATTCAGCTGTGGGGCACCACCAGTGCAGAGCTTGCTCAGGATTGGCAGCAGGCAGGTGTGAGTGCATCTGCATGCACAGTGAGGCGAAGACTTTTGAAGGATGGCCTGGTGTCAAGAAGGCCAACAAAGAAGCCACTTCTCTCCTGGAAAAACATCAGGGACAGACTAATGTTCTGCAAAAGGTACAGGGATTGGACTGCTGAGGACTGGGGAAAAGTCATTTTCTCTGGTGATTCCCCTTTCAGATTGTTTGGGGCATCTGGAAAAATGCTTGTCCGGAGAAGGAAATGGGAGTGCTTCCATCAGTCTTGTGTCATGCCAACAGTAAAGAATCCTGAGACCATTCATGTGTGGGGTTGCTTCTCAGCCAAGGGAGTGGGCTCATTCACAATTTTGCCTAAGAACTCAGCCAATAATGAATGGTACCAAAACATCCTCCAAGAGCAACTTCTCCCAACCATCCACGAACAGTTTGGTGATGAACAATGCCTTTTCCGGCATGATGAATCACCTTGCCATAAGGCAAAAGTGATAACAAAAAAAGAGGTTCGGGGATGAAAACATCGAAATTTTGGATCCAAGGCCAGGAAACTCCCTAGACCTTAATCCCATTGAGAACTTGTGGTCAATCCTCAAGAAGCGGGTGGACAAACAAAAACCCTCAAATTCTGACAAAATCCAAGCATTCATTAGGCAAGAATGGGCAGCCATCAGTCAGTATGTGGGCCAGGAGTTGATTGACAGCATGTTGGGGTCAACACTGCAAATATTGACTCTTTGCATAAACTTAATGTAATTGTCAATAAAAGCCTTTGACGCTTATGAAATACTTGTAATTTTACTTCAGTATACCATAGAAACATCTGAAAAAAAGGTCTAAAAACACTGAAGCAGAAAACTTTGTGAAAACCAATACTTGTGTTATTCTCAAAACTTTAGGTCGTGGCTGTACTATAGGCATGTTAAGAAGGAGGTACAAGACTTTGATAAGTTTTCCCAAAGAGGTGAATTTTCAAAGAACACAAGGTTTGGAGAGTAAGAGGGAAATGTATCAAAGGCCATTTTTTCAGGTGGGTTTAAAAACACTGCACATCACATTGGAGGGTTATAACTCAAATAGCCGGTTTTGCCACTGGCAGTTTAGGGTAAATTGCATGGCCTCAATAAAGCCAATTAGCGAAATGCCACACAAAACGGCTTGCTCCTACAAACCATTATATCGATTTAGAATCTCCAGCTAGAGCTATATTCTTGCCAAACAAATCTTATTAGACAATACAGTTTAGAATGGCTGGTTGCTGTGAATGAATGGGGAGTGATTGAGAAAACACAAAAATATAACAGCAAACTTGAGACTAGCTGCAACTTTGTCAGCTATAGTGTTCACTAGAACACACCTCCCAGGCAATCAGATTGTTAGCTATTTTAGAAGAACATACTCTTTTATGCGGCTCAGATATAAAAATATTCTTAAGCAATACGTAGGACCCCTGAGGGGGAATATGCAGACTTCTTTATCTCAAAATAAATCAAAAGCTAGTTTTGTAAGCTAATTAGAAAATTATGAGTGTGAGCAAAGAAAATATAGGCGGTTAAGACTAAACGTATAAAAGGGGTATATTTACTAAGCTGCGGGTTTGAAAAGGTGGAGATGTTGCCTATGGCAACCAATCAGATTCTAGCTATCATTTTGTAGAATGCACTAAATAAATGACAGCTAGAATCTGATTGGTTGCTATAGGCAACACCTCCACTTTTTCAAACCCGCAGTTTAGTAAATCTAGCCCCAAGTCTTTTTTTTCTTGCAAATAACAAATAGTTTGCTACTGTCATAGTCATTCAATTAAGTTTGTCCATAGTAGACAAATTCTATTGCTTAAATAGCCCTTATTAAATGTTGTGTCATGATATGAATTATTTTGGAGACAAGTATTATATGCGAAAAAATAATAGGAGATTCATTATTAAAAGGAGGAAAGAGAATTCCCTTATACAAATATATATCATAACAAGCTGAAGTGTGGTTAGCAGTGTCAAACTTTTATTTTAACATGTTAATAATATAGCTTTCAGTTTTCCATTACCATTGATTTTAAATATTTCTCTAATTATGGAGTATTAGTGATTATAATTATTGTGAATATTTTTAATACAAATCAATAAAAATTGAAAAGAAATTTATTCAAACCAACATTCATTGTGGCCCCCAACAGCACTCATTTTCCTCTCTTCTTTGTTTTTTTTCAATGAATTATATCATAATGTGAGGGTGCACCCACCTTGATTCAATCCTCTACGTAATCGGAATGTATTCTATATAAATGATAATAAAATAAAAAGGGGTCTATGATTTACATGGTGCAGTGTGATCTCTAAATATAGTAAACTACAATAAGTACTGGTAAAAAAGCAGGGGCGCACGCGGGGGGTGGGGGGGTGGGGGGGGGTTTCTGGGTCTCCAGAAACCCCTCCCCTCCGTGGCGCTGTCAAAGAAGCGTCCGCAGCGGTGCTGTATTGTATACAGCACTGCTGCGGACGCTTCTTTGACAGCGCTGTGGCTGCTGTATAGTACAGTGCTGCCTAAACAGAGCTGAAGGGGGGGGGGGGGGGTGGTGGGGACCTGGTCCAATGCTAAGTAGCATTTGGACCCTTCCTGATATCCTGTCCAGTGGATAAAACAAAATAATTGTGCCTGCTATACAAACATAAACATACAACAGTGCCCTCTTCATAATAATTCTGGTGCCCCCTGAGTATATATATATATATATATATATTATATATATATATATATATTATACATATTTATACACACTGGCGGCCCCCCTGATTAGAACTATTTTTTTTCTTTTACCCAGTGGACAATGTCAGATCTAGGGGTAAATGTATGATCCTCCGGATTCTTCAACTCCGGCGAGTTCAGCGTCTTCAGCGCTTAAATTTAAAGCGGCGCTGCCTTGTAAAGGGAGCATAGCATTTGATCATGTTAGGACTGGCCAGAAAGGGAAGACTTTGGTGTGAGTTGGTCAGCTTAACATATATTGCAATATGTGGAATTAACATTCCCCTGCTTTAAAATAGAAAAGTAGTTAGTACAGCATTAACTATGTGATCAGTTGAGTGCAGAGATTCCCTGTTTTTTGTCTATACAATGTGGACAACTTCCTCTTGCACCTCAGCCTGTTCTTGGAGCGTGCAGAGGATCTATGTCTGTATATATATATATATATATATATATATATATATATATATATATATATACATATATATATTCCCATTAGTAATTTGTTAAAAAAAACAATTAATATCCCTATGTATTCTATCCAGTTCATCAACCAACAACCAAAATGTTCTCGTTTGTTGGGGCCCACATAAATCGAGCACTTAAGCCACAAGTGCTTGGTTTGTAAAAGTGTGCATGTCCTTTTTAGTATATGGGTGTGTGGGCCCAAGGCCATCATGCATTATTTTACATATTGGACTCTGTCTTTCAGCTTGTGTAACAGTAAAAATGCTATGCAATTGACAGTTAAACATTCATTTGTTCGACTTTCATAAAATCAACATCATTAGTCGACAATGTAGGTGTCAATAGTATTATTAGTTCGCCAATTCACATGAAGGACAGCATTATTAAGTGGACAATTAAAATGTTATATTATAGCTATTATAGGCCTATGAATAGGACTAGGGATAGGGTTAAGGACAGTGTTAGGGATAAAGACAGGTTTAGGGGCAGAGTTAGGTACAGGGATAGGGATAGGGACAGGGTTAGGGACAGTTATAGGGACAAGGTTATGGAGAGGGATAGGGATAGGGGCAGGGTTAGGGAGAAGGATAGGATTAGGGATAATACTATCTACATTTGAATTGTCCACCTAATAAATACTGTCTACCTTTCAAACGTCATCCTAATAATACTGTTGATGACATTATTGTCAACTTTCCTACCCTACTTATTAGGGTGCCCAACCTATTATGTCAATCATTTCTGTTGAACACAAAATCACACCTGGGTGGTTGGGCCCAATGCCATCTTAAACCATTTAACATTATTCCCTTGGATTCTCGTCATCTGTTATATGTCTAGTGATGCCGCTGCTGTCTGTTTAGTGAACTCTGATACTGCCACTGATGACCCATCTCCAATATATTGCTGCTGATCCTCTCCAATATATTGCTGATGTCCCTCTCCAATGTATTAATACTGACACTATCCAATATGTCACCCATGTTTCTTAACGCTTACTTACTTGGTGTATCTTTTTTTGTCAAATGAAAATGTAATTGATGTAGACATCTTTGATGAGGATAATGATGAGGGTGATAATAACATCTTAACCAGCCAGATTGCTGCAGACTTTGGTCAAGATTGGACAGTTGTGAAGAGATCATTAGAAAAAAAGACTGTAAATTACTGTAAATTAATGTTAGTGCTATAAATAGTTATATAGTACCAAAAGCATCTCAAAATGACATGATTTAACCTGTTTTTTAACATTTTTAATTAAGTCCAGATCCAAAACCAAAACCTTTTATGATTTTGGGGCAAAACCGAAACACAAAGACATTTTAGAAACAAAACCACATCCAAAACCAAGACACGAGGGTCAGTGCACATCGTTAATATTTATATAATCAGGGGGCACCAGTATTATTATGAATATATTCAAGGGGCACTGTTTTATCATTTTATATCATGGCAACCATGAGTATGCTGGCATTTGTAGTACTACAAGCATCAGCATGCCCAAACACTAAATGGCGGCCAGGACATACTGTACCTATAGTGCACCTTGGACAATATATACCAATTTATCTTTCTATTTACAATTATTAAGCCACACCCACTTCACAAGGAGAGCGGGCCTGATCCCTCTAAGGAATTCAGCCCCATGCTAACTGGTCTAGAGTTGCTTGACACTATGGCAGGGGGACACCACATTGTAGATTTCCCTGCTATAGTCACATCAGCCTTGTCTGGCATAGCCTATTGCTGGTATTGGCAATTGTTGGGGGGAGAGGTCTTGCTTTTTGCTCCCACGTTGTTGCCAGTATCACCCAAACCTAGCAGCATATGCTATTCACGTAGTATATGCTTTAAGCATACCTTACTAAAATGTATGCATTTTGCATACTATTCAGAGTAGAACTTATCTTAAGATACTAGTGCGATTAGCCTAGGGCAGCTGGAACCCTTAATCAGGCCCTGTCTATAACTTCTGCAACAGCGGTAGTTCTGAAAAAGTGGCCTAGAGGGTGTGAATATAACAACTGAAGGCTGAATTAAGCACAAGGAGAATTACAATATGAGGTTGTGTTCAATTAACTAAAGTCACATCTCTAAGAGTTACACGTTAACAGTCAATGGGGTACAACCATCTGATGTCATTAGTGGAGGGTTAAGGAGTAGTCCATAAAAGTGTGGGCAAAGTGAAAATAATTCACTCCAGGACAGGACATTGCACGTGCTAGTGTAAGAACGCTACACTCCGTCTCCTCATTGGCATGGTTACTGTTTCCCCAGAGAAAGTGGTGCAGGACTTCTGTGTCCTGATTGCGCTACTGCCCATGCGCGGCCAGCAGAGACCGGAAATTCTGTTTTCATGCTGACACTTCCATTAGACTGAGCTGAGAGACGGATGCAGCAGTGATAGTTGCGTAACCTATAGTGATATAAGTTCCTCAACGTGGCAGATACTGTGAACGGTGGCTCCCTCATTGCTATAAGAGGAGTGTGTATGCCCACAAGTGATTCCTGCACGGATGTGTACAGCATACCAGTGTATTAGTGAACCTGCAACTGTATATACTGCATAATACTGTATAAATGAACTGCTGTATCTCAAAGTATACCAACTGTCAGTACCTGCATATATATCTACTGTTGTTATCAAGATCCAGAAACAGCAACCTGTTTAAGTTCAAAAGTGTTGTGGTTGTGCATCCACATTAACACTGCTCACACCTTTAATAACATCCGAAGGTATAACCAACAGCCTGCCCGATCTCCCTTCTATTGGATGTATTTCCTAACCTGCTGCCAATCGTCGTGATGTTCTATGTTTGTGCTGGTTTTCTATATTTTTTTCAGTTACTGGCCAGGCATGTCGTTCGTATTTTTGGAGGTCATGGATGGGTTTTGCTGGACAATGCTGTGCAGTCGGCGGTCAATGATTGGGGCAAACATTATAGTAGTGGGCATGCTGAACCCATTTACCTTCAAAGAATCAACTATAGTCTTGATGCAGGTACCGCACCTGAGGGTCGGCATGTGTTTGCACTCCGTTCAGCCCAAATGTGTGCAGGTTCTGTAGTGCCTGGGATAATTGATCCCCGGTAAAGTGAATATGTGCGCCTTGATACAGTTGTTACCCACATTATTGATATCCAAAGGGGAAGTTGACCCACTTTGGGATATTTGGATTTGGGCCTTGCTGTGCTGTCTGCTGTTTTCTCCTCCACCATATACTTGCCAAAATAAAGTCCTCTATTTAGCCACAATTAATGTCTTGTGTCATTTATTTTAGATGTGAAGATAATATGATAAGGAGAGGTTATGTAAGGTAGTAGAATTTCAACCGTTAAGCATTTTAAAGGGTTTTTGTACTAATTGCCAGGGGCAAACCAACATTATTTTAACTAGAATGTTAATATACTGTAGGAAACAGTACTTGTGTAACGCCCCCTGCGGGGAAAGACAGGGACAGATGCAACACAAAAGAACTTACCTTGAAAACAATGGTCACCTCCAGTTCGCTTCCGATTTCCCAGCTGCGATCCAATCCCAGCAGATCCGCAGCCGCAGTCACCTCCAATCACGTCCCTCTAAGATAGAGACAGAGATTACGGCCGTGCCTACCAGGTAAGGGCTGTCCGAGACTACGGCAAAGAACGAGGACACGGTCAGTCCAAGCTCACTTGCCGCCTCCTCACTTTGTTCTTGCCAAGACGCGGGGGACTACAGGCACTGAAGGCCAAGACTAGTCCGAGGACTAATCCCGCCTCAAGTACCTCACACACCTGCCGGTGAGGGCCTAACCGAAAGGGGGAATCGAGCGTGATACTCACCGGGACACTCCCACTTCCGATCCGGTTCTCCTGCACCTTCCCGACTCCTGCGGATGACAAGAACACACAGCCTCCCTCTACGCTCTCTGTGAGACTAAGATGGCACCCACAAAACTGGACTGACTACAACAGCGACCCGACCCTAACAACGTTCTAATGGTCGGCAACGCAACTAAGTCAAACCACTATGACTAACTAGGTGTGGTGCACTAACGGAACTGCTCACTTACACGCTACGGGGAACACAAGCCAGTGTTCACAGCCTAAACCGGAGGGCGGTTCCTAACCCCCTCACCCAGGTCGTACCAAGAAGCTGCCTTCTTGCTATGGGGTCACCCACGGACCCTAAGGACCGGTTCTTTAAGCCCGGCTGAGGCTCAGTAGAACAGCACACTAACCCGCGGGCCGACTGCCGCACGGAACAGCCGATCGAACTGAACCGCCCGACTGCCTGTACTCGGGTATCTCACACGTGTCCCTACGTCCGGAACCACAGGTCCACCTGCACGGAACCGGCCTTGAGGACCCTTGATCAGAACCACGGCCGCCCCTGGAACTGCCTCAAGGTGTGCTGCACTGCCACCAACTCACTCAGCCACCCCCTCTGGGTACCAGTGCGACCCCGGGGACCTAAGGGACAGGAAAACTACGTGTGTTCTCCCCTGACTATGTGTATGCTGGTAACTACACTTGTCCCCACAGCACAGGTTAGCACAGGAAACCACAGGAACAAGAGCCTACCTTTAATGGGGGCCTGACGTCTTGCCCCTGGACACAATTACATAGCACACCCAAAATACTGTACTTCAACAATACCCGCCTCACAGACAGAATACAATATACAGTACTTTGTAAGCTACTTACCAGAGCACACCGCTGTTAGCCAACCAGCAGGTTGCTACAGCACCACAGGAGCCTCCGCTCTACTGTACCTCCTAACCACGTGTGCTCACCTCACACAGGACCGCGCCTACACTCACGAGGCTCCCACGCCTCTACATCATCACCACCAGGGCCTTCTGCCCTTCACACCATGGGCCTCTGCCCAGCTACAAACAGAGCCTTGTGCTCTGATTAATAGGCCTCAGCCCCCTCTCTACCTCAGGGCTCTGAGCCCACTAACTAGGGCCTTGTGCCCTGCTACCTAGGGGTCCTAGCCCCTGCCTACCGAGGCCTGTGGCCTCCCTAGCTATCTACTAGGGCCTTGTGCCCTTAATAGCCTACGGGCTACCAGCCCCTAACCAGGCCCTGTGGCCTTCCTATGGCCTCTAGGCCACTCACTACCTAAGGGCCTTGTGCCCTTGTACACCTGGGGCTCTCACGCCCCCTGCCTAGCTAACAGGGGCTTGTCCCCGTTATCAAAATGGTCTACTGGCCCACTAACTTTGTTGGGGCCTAGTGCCCAGGTCCCTGGGCCTTGTGCCCCTAATTTACCGTGCCCACGGGCCTTGTGCCCGACCGTGGCCCCGGGCCTAGTACCCGAATTTAACGTTGAATATACTTACCTGCTCTGCGCAGGATACTCAACTTGCCACGCCGTCTTCTGCTTCTTTCTCCGGGTCTTCCAGACCCTCCAGCCGGCGGCGCCTCCTCTCCGGTTCGGCGCTGGATCTCCTGTTGCTGCTGGGGCGGGGGCGCTCTCAGCCCTGACAAGGGCTCCCCGCCGGCGATCACTGCTTGATTGTAGTCTTCGGGCGGCAGGGTAGCTCACGGCCCTTACAAGGGCCCCCTGCCGCCGCTGCCGCTGCCGCTGGTCCTGGTCCTGTTGCTGGACGTCGTGAAGAGACGTCCTTCCTCTTCTCCGCCGACGGACTTCTCGCAAAATGGCGCCACCCGGCGACTTATATAGTCGCCGGCGTGACGTCATCAGCCGGCGCGAGCGCTGATTGGCTCGCGTCGGCGCCCAACTTTTGAATGGCCGGGCGCGAGCCGCGATTGGCTCGCGCATCCGGCCGCTGATTGGCAGCGGGGAAAGATGAGCCCTGATTGGCTCATCCTTCCCCCGCGCACGGGACCTGCAGAAAGAAAGTCATACTCACCGCCGCTGGATCGATGGACGGGTAAGTTCTTCTCCTCTTCTTTCTTCACCCACTTGCAGGGCTCAGCTACCAGGGGACTCTTCACCCCCTTCCCGGGCACCAGGCACATCTTCAGCCCCTCCAGGGGCATAGCGATGGCGGGCACCTTCTCCACACTTGAGGTTCAGATTTGTACAGTTCCTGCAGAGATTGGCTAATTTACATACAGCACGTTGTTCACATACACATTTTGCTTAGGGCATCTGCAACTGTTCACTGTGCAATTATTTGTCTGTCTGTTTCCTCTTCTTCCTGCCTTGCTCTACCAGTGTGTTTTTTATAATCTAAGTAACTTGTATGTTGTTTTCTTCATGCAGTATTTCAGTTGTTTTAATGGAGAATAACAGCAATAGTCACATTTTGCTAAAATTTTATCATTTATCTTTGAAAATTATAATTTTTTTTAATAACAATAACATATTTTCCCATCATTAGAATTATTATTATGATTATTTTCAGGGAGGTTAGCTATGAATATGAAAGGTAATTATCCACTGGTGAAACTACCGTGTTTACAGGGGTTGCTATTAAAACCAAACTTCATGAGGCCCAAGAGGCCTTATTGTATTAATTCCCATATTTAATTATGTGTTTACCCCGTGTCTTACTGTTCTATTAATAAAAGCTGCCAGGTAGCGTGGATCAATAGAGGTTAAGGTATAATAATAAGTAAGTGTGAGCATGGGTCTCAAACTCTGATCACTTTTGCTGCTTGAGGAGTTTTCTATAACAAGATACAGCTATTCAATTGGGTATTATAGAATGGGACCCAACTGCTGAGCCTCAATCAGAGCTCATGAGTGCAGGAGAAGGTGACTGTCTCACCAGTACTTCAATCATCAGACCTCTGCTCAGGATTTACAGAACCTTATGGAATGATCTCGCAGCAGATTTGCTTATATACATTGGCAGACAATTGCTGAGATTAAAAGAATATTTTAGTATGTATTTCTTTGGTTTGCAGTGCAATAAACAACAAAAAGATTTAAAAAAAATTAATAAATCGTAGCTTATTCCATACAGAAATCCTAAAATGGGACTTATAAAATGATCGGCACCTTTTAGAAGTGGTCAGCAATAATTAATTTTCAAGTAATTGATTCTCCTTCACTTTGAAACTGAATTTACCTGTGGTGAGTAGCAGGTGTCTATAATATAAAAATCCCTCAGTAAATGAGCTTGAATAGAGAAAAGAACTCTTCCATAATAATTCTGTTTTATGTCACTGTATACACTGCAATGAAGTATGAAGAATAGAAAGAAAGCTAGAAAATTTGAAAGCTATAGCCAACCATGGACAGTCTCAAGGCTACAATTCAGTTTCAAGAGTCCTTGATGTTCCTGTTTTCACGATATATAATCATATTAGGAAGTTTAAGGCCCATGACACTGTAGCCATCCTCCATGGAAATCAGTGCCGTCTTTCCGACTGGGCACGATGGGCAGTTGCCTGGGGGCCCAACGGACAAGGGGGCCCGAGGAAGGACCGCTATTGAAAAAATAAAAAAAGGAAAAAAAACCCAAAACTTACCTTTCACCTGTGTCGGGCGTGATGACATCACCACGCCCGACATTCACTGCATGCACAGCATGGAGGAGCGCAGAACAGCGACGAAGGACACAAGGGGATACGAAGCGAAGCGATTGAAAGGTAAGTTAAGGGGGATATATCACTACTCATCTAAGCGTTGATAACAATCTCAATATATTATTGCTGCAGCTTATCAATAAAAAATTGCTAGGACAGATAAGTGATACTTAGCTCCCCCGCAATACTGTCTGGCAACTTTAAGAGGACTCTTACTGCTTACTCTTTGCCAGGCAGTCCAGGATGCTTCTGACAAGGCATTGCTGGTTCACACATGCACAGTGCAATTGAAAGGACTTGTATTCCAGTTCCACTTTCCATTAAAAAAAAGTAATTTTAAATAGAGAAGAGCACACTCGGATTTCTGAAATCCGAGCCCACCCGAACGTTGCGGATCCGAGCCGGATCCGAGACAGATCCGGGTATTCCCGCAAATTGCAAAACTGAAAGTGAGGCTCTGAGTCATAATCCCACTGTCGGATCTCGCGATACTCAAATCCTATAAATTCCCCGCTAGTCGCCGCCATCTTCACTCATTGATCAGGGTAGAGGGAGGGTGTGTTAGGTGGTCCTCTGTCCTGCTATATCTCGTGCTGTTCAGTTCTGTTCTGTGCTGTGCTGTGCTGTGCTCTGTGTCCTGTTCAGTCCAGTGGTGCTGTGTCCTGTGCTCTGTCCTTCTGAGTTCAGTGGTGCTGCTGGGTCCTGTGCTGTGTCCTGTTCAGTCCAGTGGTGCTGTGTCCTGTGCTCTGTCCTTCTGAGTTTAGTGGTGCTGCTGGGTCCTGGGCTGTGTCCTGTTAAGTCCAGTGGTGCTGTGTCCTGTGCTCTGTCCTTCTGAGTTCAGTGGTGCTGCTGGGTCCTGTGCTGTGTCCTGTTCAGTCCAGTGGTGCTGTGTCCTGTGCTCTGTCCTTCTGAGTTCAGTGGTGCTGCTGGGTCCTGTGCTGTGTCCTGTTCAGTCCAGTGGTGCTGTGTCCTGTGCTCTGTCCTTCTAAGGGCATTGTTATTACCCCATTATTCCCAAATTATAAAAAATTCCAAAAATAGTTATAAAAAAAATTACAAAAATAGTAATTATAAAAAAAAAAAAAAATATCCCAAAACAATCCTGCAGTATAAGTCCATTGGTACTGCTATATTACAAAGTTCACTGATTCAGCAGCATAAATCTAGTGGTACTGCTATATTACAAAGTTCACTGATTTTGCAGTATAAGTCCATTGGTACTGCTATATTACAAAGTTCACTCATTCTGCAGTATAAGTCCATTGGTACTGCAATATTGCAAAGTTCACTCATTCTGCAGTATAAGTCCAGTGGTACTGCAATATTACAAAGTTCACCCATTCTGCAGTATAAGTCCATTGGTACTGCAATATTACAAAGTTCACTCATTCTGCAGTATAAGTCCAGTGGTACTGCAATATTACAAAGTTCACACATTCTGCAGTATAAGTCCATTGGTACTGCAATATTACAAAGTTCACTGATTTTGCAGTATAAGTCCATTGTTACTGTCATATTACAAATTTCACTGATTCTGCAGTATAAGTCCAGTGGTACTGCAATATTACAAATTTCACTGATTCTGCAGTATAAGTCCAGTGGTACTGCTGTATAACTCCAGTCCAGTGGTACTCTCCTGTGCCGCATATCATTTTTAAAGGCTTTGCCGAGTGTGTGTGGCTTAGGGGTACACTCTCTTGTGCTACATATAATGCAGAACAAAAATTTGGAGGATAAAGTAGGGAAAGATCAAGACCCACTTCCCAATGCTGAAGCTGCTGCCACTAGTCATGACATAGACGATGAAATGCCATCAACGTCGTCTGGCAAGCCCGATGCCCAATCTCCTAGTACAGGGCATGTAAAATCCAAAAAGCCCAAGTTCAGTAAAAGTAGCAAAAAGAGAAACTTAAAATCATCTGAGGAGAAACGTAAAGTTGCCAATATGCCATTTACGACACGGAGTGGCAAGGAACGGCTTAGGCCCTGGCCCGTGTTCATGACTAGTGGTTCAGCTTCACCCAAGGATCTTAGTCCTCCTCCTTCTCCCCAACCCTACCAAAAAATTGAAGAGAGTTATGCTGTCAGCAAAAAAACAGCAAACAACTCTGCCTTCTAAAGAGAAATTATCACAAATCCCTAAGGCGAGTCCAAGGGTGTTGGTGGTTGTCAAGCCTGACCTTTCCATCACTGTACGGGAAGAGGTGGCTCAGGAGGAGGCTATTGATGTAGCTGGCGATGTGGAGGAACTTGATGATGAGGATGCTGAAGTGGTTATCATAAATGAGCCACCAGGGGGGGAAACAGCTGATGTCCATGGGATTAAAAAGCCCATTGTCATGCCTGGTCAGAAGACCAAAAAATGCACCTCTTCGGTCTGGAGTTATTTTTATCCAAATGCGACCAACCAATGTATGGCCATATGTAGCTTATGTAAAGCTCAAATAAGCAGGGGTAAGGATCTTGCACATCTAGGGACATCCTTCCTTATACGTCACCTGAATAACCTTCATAGTTCAGTGGTTAGTTCAGGAACTGGGGCTAGGACCGTCATCAGTACAGGGACACCTAAATCCCTTGGTCCTGTTGGATACACACCAGCAACACCCTCCTCGTCAACTTCCTCCACGATCTCCATCAGATTCAGTCCTGCAACCAAAGTCACCAGCCAGACTGAGTCCTCTTCAATAAGGGATTCATCCGAGGAATCCTGCAGCGGTACGCCTACTACTGCCACTGCTGCTGTTGCTGCTGTTAGTCGGTCATCTTTCAAGAGGGAAAGTCGTAAGACCGCTACGTCTTTCACAAAACAATTGACCGTCCAACAGTCGTTTGCCATGAGCACAAAGTAAAACAAAATTAAAACCAATTAAACAAATTAAACCAAAAGTTAAATGCCCAGTCATAATAAAAAAAAAAAGAGGTATTGACGTCCTCGAACTACTGTACTGTTTATAACTTAGAAACACTACACTGGAAAGCTTGAGCATTTAAATGAAAAAGTCACTCTTCATTGCACGAATATTTGCAACAGGGACAGTTTTTTGTTTAACAAAGTCAACAAATAACACTTCGACCCTGTCTGTCTTTCACATACTTGATGGGATCTCAATGATGAATGCTCAGTACCATGGTCGTCTAAAACAAGAGGTATTGACGTGCTCGAACTACTGTAGTGTTTATAACTTAGAAACACTACACTTGAAAGTCGGAGGAGGTATTGTGGCCCCGGTACCAAATTGGGTACCGGGACCACTCCATTATGCAGTCCAGAAAGCTACCTCGGTGAAACGTTTTGGACTAAAAACAATATTGTGAGGTTTTCAGAATAGACTGGAAATTAGTGGAAATGATTGTTATTGAATGTTATTGAGGTTAATAATAGCGTATGAGTGAAAATAAACCAAAAAAACTTGATTTTAACACTTTTTATGTTTTTTTCAAAATAAATCCGGATCCAAAACCTTAAATCCGAACCAAAACCTTTCGTCAGGTGTTTTGTGAAACAAATCCGAACCCAAAACCTCAAGCAAATCCGAACCCAAAACACAAAACACGAGACACCAAAAGTGGCCGGTGCACATCCCTACTAAAAGTTATTTGATAGATACTGCTGACAGATAGTAATTTTGACAGCCAGAAATATTTATGCACGATTATGGGGGACACCCCAAAAGCACTGTGGAGTGCAAAAAATTATTTGGTAGATACTGCTGACAAATAGTAATTTTGACAGCCAGAAAAATTTATGCACAATTATGGGGGACACCCCAAAAGCATTGTAGAGTGCTAAAAATTATTTGGTAGATACTGCTGACAGATAGTAATTTTGCCAGCCAGAAATATTTATGCAAAATAATAGAGGACACCCAAAAAGCACTTTGAGTGCCAAATATTGAAAAAAAAAACCTCCTCTATCCTCCTCTCTTCTATAATTCTTGTTAGCATAATTGGATTCAGAATATTGTATTCTCTGTCCCTGCTCTAATCAGCCTATGACTACACCCTGCTCTCTCCCTCTGTCAAATGGCGATGGATTGCTGTGGAGGCGTGTATTTATAATCTTCAAGTATCGCGAGAACCGAGCCCCGAGATCCGACGACGTCACAATGACGTTCGGCCTCGATTTGGATTCTGGATGGGCGGGAGAGTACCGAGCCTACTCGGCTTGGTACTCGGATACCCAAAGTTCGGGTGGGTTCGGTTCTCGGGGAACCGAGCCCGCCCATCTCTAATTTGCATATACTCCAGAATGTCATGAAGAGTGACCAGATGAATTATAATTATTTTTTAAAGTCCCTCTTTGCCATGACAATGAAATGTATCCCAAAAACCACATTTCCACTGCATTTCAGCCCTGTCACAAAAAAACCAGCTGAAATCAGGTCAGTGATTCTCTTGTTAACGCAGGTGAGAGTGTTGAAGAGGACAAGGCTGGAGATCAGTCTGTCATATTGATTGAGTTAGAATAATAGATTGGAAGCTTTAAAAGGAGGATGGTGCTTAAAATCATTGTTCTTCCTCTGTTAACAATGGTTATCTGCAAGGAAACATGTCCAGTCATCATTGCTTTGCACAAAAAGAGCTTCATGGGCAAGGATATTGCTGTTAGTAAGATTGCACCTAAATCAACAGTTTATCAGATTATCAAGAATTTGAAGGAGAGAGGTTCAATAGTTGAGAAGAAGGTTTCAGTGCGTCCAAGAACATCCAGCAAAAGCCCAGACCGTCTCCTAAAGTTGATTCAGGTGTGGGAGCGGGGCACCACCAGTCCAGAGTTTGCTCAGGAATGGCAGCAGGCAGGTGTGAATGCGAAGACTTTTGAAGGATGGCCTGGTGTTAATAAAGCCAGCAAAGAAGCCACTTCTCTCCAGGAAAAACATCAGGGACAGACTTATATTCTGCAAAAGGTACAGGGATTGGACTGCTGAGGACTGGGGTAAAGTCATTTTCTCTGATGAATCCCCTTTCAGATTGTTTGGGGCATCTGGAAAACTGCTTGAGAAGGAAAGGTGAGCGCTACCATCAGTCCTGTGCAGAGCCAGATTTACACCTCATGGGGCCCTAGGCAAGATATTGGTTTAGGCCCAGCCCCACACACGTGCCCCGCACATGCGCCCCCCCCAGCCCTGCACGCCCCCCCAGCCCCCCACATGCCCCCCCGCCTCCCTGAAACAATCCATAGCACTATATTTTTTTAACACAGCATATACTCCTATAGTTAAGTAGAAGGGTAAGCTATGTGCCGCCGCACATCACGCTGCTCCTCCTGCATCACCATGCGGCCCCTCATTACTGTCCCTCTCATCACACATGCCCCCTGTGCCGTGCATCTTCCATCACACATGACCCCTGTGCCCTGCATCTTCCATCATAATACATGCCCCCTGTAGTAATATGGTATAGAGTATTAGCGCTCAAAATTGTCTTATAACGAAAATAATTAGTTGTAATGCAATTAGGTAAGAATATGTAGAGAAGATGGGTGATAACGTTGGAATGACAGCATGGGGGTTAAAACAAAAAACATTTAATGTTTACATACAAATAATACAAATGAATGTCCACAATTGCCATATTATTGGCAGTCTGACACTGCAATTGTTACAATAGTAATTGGTCAAACAGCCATGGTCTGCGAGTTCCAAGTAAAGGGGAACAGTGGAGGCTGCTAGAGAGAGCTCTGTTGGAAAGATGGTATATCCTTATTACAGTCCAACCAGGTCAAGGGAACATAGTATGGGGCAATGAGGTCCAATTAGAGAACAGTCATAGACCAACCTCATACAGTCCAGCAGTCAAATGGAGTCCAAGGAGCCCTATGGCGATGACAAGATGCAGGGATCCCCGTTACGATGAACAGCGCTAATCGCGCTCACAAAGCAGGTCCTCAGTGATGGTACAATGTCAATTCGCGGGATAGAGACGGCGTGCGTTCCACAGTGGAACGCACGTAACTTCTGGATGGTGTCAGAATGTATGACACCATCCGGAAGTGACGTGCGTTCCACTGTGGAAGCAACTTATAGAACCTAAAACTCGCAAGATCCGATGATGCAACAATGGTGTTTTGCCTTGTTTTCAGTTCTGAGGGCACGCAAAAAGTACGGAGCCTGCTCGGCTCGGTACTCGGATCTGGGATGTTCTGCAAGCCCGAGCATCTCTAGTTGTAATAGCCTTATAGTGTACAGAACTTGATGAATTAAAAGATTTTAATGATAGCCTTGTTCTTGTTTTCAAACAGCCCTGCACACCCCTCACAAGCTACTGTCATAATGATGAGTTTTCCACAGCAATTATGTCTGTGAAAATCATTGCTGAAAGTGTCTGCAAAGAAATTCCCAGCTCATAGGAGCCTTAGCGGTCCATTTATGACTTATCATATTTTTCTCACATTAGTTATCATTTCTTATCACATTGATAATAAATGAGATAGCGTATCTATTTATTAACATTGATCAGTCAGGACATTACCTCCATTACGAGCCTGTCCAGTAAATAGTTTATTGTAAAGTGATCGCATTTGCGTTCAGGGGCGGGGGAGATTGGAGAAGTCAATATATAGAAAATACATAGATGGCCACTAGTACTATAGGGATACTTATTCCTTTAGTGCTGACCTAACTCTGAGATTAAAAATAGATGCCACTCTAATGGACTACAACTTTGTGTACCAACAGCAAACTAATTAAATGAAATAATGCCATAATACTACCGTGCATATAAATAGAAAACATGAACTTTAATATGTGCATTTTTTAAAATCAGTCATGTCCAATTTGCTCCTGCTTCTACTTTTCAAAGAAACCTTTGGTCCTCTTTGGGGCTGGCGACTCCCCTTCAACTGCGCTATTTCAGGGGGCCCCTGACATTCCCTTCCCCAAGTGGACCCTTTTTGTCCCAGTCAGACAGTGCATGTACATCCCCCATACTGTACTGAACTAAATTTTAAAAAATAAATACTTTTGTCCAACTCTAAATCATGCCCATTACTCATAGTTGATAATGGTCTATAATAAGGATTAACACTGAATTCAGCATTTAGCATGGGTGACTTAGGTAGGATGCTTTCAAAATTATTTTGCTACCAAACTCTATTCTCTTATGGGCATTCTACTGTTATCTGTAATCTTCCCACATTTCTGGCACAAGGAGGACGTCTTACCCACATTATATTGCAAGGCTTTGACACACATACAATTGCATAAGAAAATAAGAAAACATTCCTTCAAGAGTTGCAAAACAGTCCACACAAACTTACACATATCTATTTATCTATCTATCTATCTATCTATCTATCTATCTATCTATCTATCTATCTATCTATCTATCCATGAATTACTTAAATAATGATGGTTTCAATATGTACTGTACATACAATGCATTTATAGTCTATATCAGTTGCATAAAGTTGTTCTGTGAAGACTATGTGCTGCGTTAGTTATTGCCATCAGTCGGCGTTTACGTCTACTCTGTAGTGGATGCAAATCATGCAGCTGAAAATAAGTGTACTTAAGAACCCAGGACTTAATCAGCAGCAACTGCATTGGAACGCACTTACTGTACATTTCACACGTTAGCTCTCCCCCGTTTCACCTCTCAAGAAAGAGGCAGTCGTAAGTGTCATTTGCATTCACACATCATTTGCCTGCAATTGCGTTTATTGGTCCATATTTGGGCATGCACAGAGTTATTTCGCGCAAGATATGCTACGCAAATTGATTCAGGTCCGAACATTGATCAGGGCCAATGTTCTAATGTAAAACATATAGAGAGAAAGGGTTAATGATAAAAGACTGTTTCAGAGGGGACAGTGGGTGCATGTAGACTTATGGCTATATTTACTAAGCTGCGGGTTTGAAAAAGTGGGGATGTTACCTATAGCAACCAATCAGATTCTAGCTTTTATTTATTTAGTACCTTCTACACAATGACAGCTAGAATCTGATTGGTTGCTATAGGCAACATCCCCACTTTTTCAAACCCGTAGCTTAGTAAATCTAGCCCTTAATCTTTTGATGGTGCCAGTACCACATATTGTCACACGATTGCCATTTGGAAATAAATAACCAAGACTTTGCTTGACATCTAAAATGTTTATTTATTTGTTCATCATACTATAAAAACTGGAGCAGTAGAATTCACATAACTGTTTTATTTATTTACATAAAAGCTTTGTGAGACTTCATTGAAATTGTTTCATATAATCAATTTAATTGCTACAGATGAGCAGAATAAATGCATTTAACTATTTTCTGTATAAATGTGCTTTCAGTTGTGCTATATCAGTAAAAAGGTGTTTTAGCTGATTTCAGTTGCACTACTAGCATAAGGAGCCTATTTTTAATGTCTGCAAATTGTTCAGATTAATTAGCATCCCTTATTGCCACTTTTTTGCAGCGATAATGGATGTATTTTCTAACATTTATATAATAAAAATCATGCCGGGACAGCTCTTCGGATAAGAGGGTGTCACGGCGAAGAGAGCCTAATGATGTGAAGTCCTTAGCAACTTGCTGATTGAAGTGGCAAAAGACTACACTTCCATGTTCTGAACCAGCATATTCATAGCGCATGTGCGACCATCAGTCAGCGCATGCACGCAGAAAGATTAGCTACAGGAAAGAGGGGAGGAGAGTCCAGCCTGTCGGGGAGGAATCTGAAGATGTCTCTCCAGCTGTGCTTTAGCTATTGGTAAGACCTGCCTTCCTCAGATGGCATTAGCAATTGCAGACAAGTTCCAAGAAGTTAAGCTTTTTGGAGCTTTATAAACAGCTCCACTGAAGATTATGGGGACTGCATTATTCTACATTAGTTTGCATAATGTTGCGGTAATCAGTTGATAAATAACTCCATTACTTAGAATTGCCTAAAACATGCGGAATCAGTTATTTCTGCATGATTTAAGGCAAATAAATTGTTGATAAATAGGCCCTACATGTACTATTAGTAGTATCAACTGCTTTCAGTTGTATTATCAAAAAAAAAACATGGTTTTGGTTGAAACATCAGTGTAACTTTGCTTTAATTGTACTATCAGTATAAGTGTGCTATCAGTATAAGCGTGCTTTCAGTTGTGCTGCACTAACAGTGTAAGTGTACCATCAGTATCATCAACTGCTTTCAGTTGTATTATGAATACAACTGAAAAATCAGTTTAAGTTTGCTTTTAATATAGTTACTATCAGGGCCGCCATCAGGGTGGTACAGGGAGTACAGCAGTAAAGGGCCCCACAGCAGAGTGGGGCCCCATCAGCCCTGGGTCCAAACAAATTTATTAGGGCTGGAGGCCTCTGCAGTGAGTTAAGGGAGGTTGTGGAAGCCATTTCTAGGCAGCAGCTGCGCCTGAGATGTGAAATGTGGTGTGGGGAGAGACCTTTGTGCGTAAGTAAGGATGCAGCAGCAGGTCCCCTTGTAGGCAGCATGTCTGCCTCCACTCCCAAGATGTCGGGGCCCCACAGTTGCCACTATTTGCTCCAGTGTCAGCCCCCCAGGTGCCCGGCTCACGGAAAGAGATTAATTAATAATGTCACAGCTCTGTCAATAGAGAGGTGCCAAAAGTAAACTACTGCAGGGGTTAGATGGAACCGGGGATGGGGGGGCAAGGGGGTGACTGTAAGGAATGGGGGGAAGGCAGTTGTTGGTTAGAGAATAATTTAAAAATGAAGCTGAGGTTAGAGACGGAAGGAAGGGGGACCTGCATGTTACATTTCTACTGGGCCCTGCAATTTCTGGTGGCAGCCCTGGTTACTATCAGTATAAGTCATACCTGCCAACTCAATGTCCGTGAGACTCCCGAAGTCGGGGTAGGTCTCCTGAACTCCCAGGAGAGCAGACCATTCTCCCGTATCCTGCCCACTTCCTAGATAGGAGCCACCATGACGCAGTCCATGGTAAATCACACATTTTGGCCCCTGCAGCAAAATGACGCTTTTGTATCATTGCGTTAAGTGTGCTGTCAGTATAAGCATGCTTTCAGTTGTGCTATCAGTCTAAGGGCTAGATTTACTAAGCTGCGGGTTTGCAAAAGTGGGGATGTTGCCTATAGCAACCAATCAGGTTCTAGCTTTCATTTATTTAGTACCTTCTACAAAATGACAGCTAGAATCTGATTGGTTGCTATAGGCAACATCCCCACTTTTTCAAACCCGCAGCTTAGTAAATCTAGCCCTAAGTGTCTTTTCAGTTCTACTATCAGTACAAATAAAAGCAAGGTTTTACTCATAGAACACTTTTACTAACAGTGTAAGTGTAATATTAACTGTTTTAAGTTGTACTGTCAATAAAAGCATGTTTTCTGTAAAGTTTGCTATCAATATAAGCGTGTTTTCAGTTGAACTATTAGTGTTAACATGCTATTAGTTGTACTATCAACAAAGGTTTACTACTAGTATAAACCTGCTTTCAATTTCACTGTCGGTATAAGTTTGCATTCAGTTAATTTATTTTATACATCTGTTTCAATGACTGCGGTCTGCTGGATTGGTAAAGTCTTTCAGATTACGTTGAAGTCTTTAGGACAACTGTCTTGAACTTATTTTTCTTATGGAGAAAGCTCAACAGAATTCTAGGGAAGAAACACAGCATGTCATAAATTGGCAGCTTTATTTAAATGAGAAGTCCATCACTAGTGCACCCCAAAAGCTATTTTTTGTTATTTAAATAAACCCCGAAAGCTAATTTTCCTCTACTAAACCTACCTAACTGTGCTTGTTTGTCAGATGCACTCTCTAGTATATGATGCCTTCTGTTACATGAGTTTCACATTTTTCTTCTCTGTTTTTCAAAACCTGTAGCCAGAACATAATGCTCACTCCCAACTCTGCATTATTTGCCTGGTGATTTGGAATCTCAAATCCCCAGTGCAAATGATTGTTAAATGTGGTGGGTGCAGGCAATAAAAAATTGAACCCACATAGCAGAGGAAAGTAATAGCAATTGTTGTTTATGAGATTGTGGGGTGGACAAATCCAGTCCCACTTGTAGGATTGGCAGTGTAAAGTTAAACATACAGGGCCTCATTTATCAAGAGCCGCAAAACAAACAGTGTCGTATACGCATGCCCTTATTTAGCAAAGAGTGGATCTGAAGATACGTCTTTTGATGAATATGGGCAGGGGCAGGCTGGACTGGGTGGCAGTAGGGCATCTGCCCCCTGGGCGGTCCCATAGTGTGCTACCATGGGCTGGGTCACTGGGACACCTGCATTTTTTCCCCATTAAAATAGGCTGCTGAGTCGAGTCTTGCCCCTCGGGCTGAAATTTGCCAGCCCTCCCCTGAATATGGTTCTAGGTTAGTTCTGCTCTAATAGACAAGACACTGCAGGATACGTCCAATACATATGATTATTATCAAGTCACAAAAGAACCCTCGGGTAAAAACTCAATTAATGTCACCTGGTAATAAAGTAAAAAATGACAAAAAACTTAAAAAAAGTGTTTTATAATAAGTAATAGTTTTTTTTTTTTAACATAAAATTAAACCTGTTTCTATTTTTATTACGATTGTCTAAAATTATGTTTTAGTTGATTACTAATTATGTATTTAGTTATACATTATTAATAACAATGTTTTTATTATTATAAGCTGGTAATCTGACAGGCTGCATTTACAAAAGCAGTTCCAGGTACAGGACTGGTGATAATAATGTTTAGAACCATTTCTGGGTGATTGTGGGCAGTGAATGTCTGGATGAGGCAACTAATATGAATGAAAGAATAAAACAGTGAAGCAGTAGGTATTATATAAGCATGTTAATGAACCACACTGGATGCATAGCACAAAACACCTTTGTTTTGCATCGATGCGTGTATATCAGTGATAGGCAACTTCAGGCGCCGCATTGGCACCTCTCTACCCTTCAAAAGGGCAGCACATTATCCTTAATCTCAGTACTAAGTTAGAGCAATAAATGTAATCAAATAAATAGACTCCTATCTGCATACCTCCCAACTGTCCTGATTTTGGCAGGATAGACTTGATTTAAGGGCTCTGTCCCACTGTCCTGCCGAGGGACATATTTGTCCTGCGGGTGGGAATGTTGGGAGGTATCTTCCGTTGACAGCTGCTCTGCATTGCAGAGTGGTGTAGCAGGTAGGAGGAGGTTGCAGTAGTCGAGACAGGAAATACTGAGAGAATAGATATGAGTTTTGATAATATCTAGGGTAAGAAAAGGGTGTATTTAGTAGGGATGTGCACCGGCGACTTTTGAGGTCTCGTGTTTTGTGTTTTGGATCCGGATTTTCGTTATTTTTGAGGTTCGGATTTGTCTCGCAAAACACTTGACGAAAGGTCTCGGTTCGGATTTAAGGTTTTGGATTCGGATTTTTTTTGAAAAAAACATAAAAAGTTTAAAAATCAAGTTTTTGGGCTTATTTTCACTCCTAGGCTATTATTAACCTCAATAACATTCAATAACAAGCATTTCCACTAATTTACAGTGTATTCTGAACACCTCACAATATAGTTATTAGTCCAAAACGTTGCAACAAGGTATCTTTCTGGACTGCGTAGAGGAGTGGGTCACCACAATATCTTAAAAACCCTGAACTTTTATGAATCGCACCAATAAATGTACCTGGACTGCGTAGAGGAGTGGGTCACCACAATATATATTAAAAACCCTGAACTTTTATGATTCGCACCAATAAATGTACCTGGACTGCGTAGAGGAGTGGGTCACCACAATATCTTAAAAACCCAGAACTTTTATGAATCGCAACAATAAATGTACCTGGACTGCGTAGAGGAGTGGGTCACCAAAATATATATTAAAAACCCTGAACTTTTATGAATCGCACCAATAAATGTACCTGGACTGCGTAGAGGAGTGGGTCACCACAATATCTTAAAAACCCTGAACTTTTATGAATCGCACCAATAAATGTACCTGGACTGCGTAGAGGAGTGGGTCACCACAATATCTTAAAAACCCTGAACTTTTATGATTCGCACCAATAAATGTACCTGGACTGCATAGAGGAGTGGGTCACCACAATATCTTAAAAACCCAGAACTTTTATGAATCGCACCAATAAATGTACCTGGACTGCGTAGAGGAGTGGGTCACCACAATATATATTAAAAACCCTGAACTTTTATGAATCGCACCAATAAATGTACCTGGACTGCGTAGAGGAGTGGGTCACCACAATATCTTAAAAACCCTGAACTTTTATGAATCGCACCAATAAATGTACCTGGACTGCGTAGAGGAGTGGGTCACCACAATATATATTAAAAACCCTGAACTTTTATGATTCGCACCAATAAATGTACCTGGACTGCGTAGAGGAGTGGGTCACCACAATATATATTAAAAACCCTGAACTTTTATGAATCGCACCAATAAATGTACCTGGACTGCCTAGAGGAGTGGGCACTGGGCACCACAATAAAATATATAAAAAACCTTCAACAGGTCTGCATTACACTACACATACGGCTGCTCCTCCATCCTCTCCATCATATACATGTTGGAGTTTTAGCGTGTGACAACCTCTTGTTTTTGATAATGTCAGTGCATTTTGAATATTTTTCAATTTGCCCCACACCACTGAATGTACTTTATCTATGATACGCATCTATCTATCTTGACTGCGTAGTGTGGTGGCCCCGGTACACAATTTGGTACCGAGGCCACAATATAATTAAAAAACCCTCCACGTGTCAGAATTCCACCAAACAAGTATCTGGACTGCATAGTGGGGTGGCCCCGGTACCCAATTTGATACCGGGGCCACAATACCTCCTCCAAACATGGTACAGTCAATTCGTCATTGAGATCCCAGACAGACAGGGTCGAAGTGTTATTGTTTGACTTTGTAAACCCAAAAAACTGTCCCTGTTGCACATAGTCGTGCAATGAAGACTGACTTTTTCATTTAAAGGCACGATCTTTCAAGTGTAGTGTTTCTAAGTCTAAGTCATATTATACTTTTGGTAAAATTGGTTTATTTTGTTCCTCTTTATGGTAATTAGTAATAGAATTAAAGTATGAAATAGAATTAAAGTATGAAATAGAATTAAAGTATTAAATAGAATTAAAGTATGAAATAGAATTAAAGTATGAAATAGAATTAAAGTATGAAATAGAGTGGTATATAGAGTTGTAGTGTGGTATAGATAGAGTGGTCCACACAATATAATAATAATAAAACCCTCAACTGGTCTGAATTCCACCAAACAAGTATCTGGACTGCGTAGTGTGGTGGCCCCGGTACACAATTTGGTACCGAGGCCACAATATAATTAAAAAATTGGGCATCAACTGTCACCGTTATTTAATATCTGATACACCTAAATATGGACTGCACAGTGGAGTGGCCCCGGTAGTAAATTTGGTGCCAGGGCCACAATACCTCCATCAACCCTCTAAATCCCACTCCACTGATGGCGGACACCGGGCGCACGTCTAACACCAACATTGCAGTTACAGCCGCAGTTATACGCTTTGCAATAGGGTGACTACTATCGTATTTTGTGGTCATGGCAAACGACTGTTGGACGGTCAATTGTTTTGTGAAAGACTTAGCGGTCTTACGACTTCCCCTCTGGGAAGATGACCGACTAACAGCAGCAACAGCAGCAGTGGCAGTAGTAGGCGTACCGCTGCAGGATTCCTCGGATGAATCCCGTATTGAGGAGGACTCAGTCTGGCTGCTGACTTGGGCTGCAGGACTGAATCTGATGGAGATTGTGGAGGAAGTTGACGAGGAGGGTGTTGCTGGTGTGTATCCAACTGGACCACGGGATTTAGGTGTCCCTGTACCGATGAGGGTCCTAGCCCCAGTTCCTGAACTAACCACTGAACTATGAAGGTTATTCAGGTGACGTATAAGGGAGGATGTTCCTAGGTGGGCAAGATCCTTACCCCTGCTTATTTGAGCTTTATATAAGCTACATATGGCCATACATTGGTTGTCTGGATTTGGATAAAAATAACTCCAGACCGAAGAGGTGCATTTTTTGGTCTTCTGACCAGGCATGACGATGGGCTTTTTCATCCCATGGACATCAGCTGTTTCCCCCCCTGGTGCCTCATTTACAATAACCACATCACCATCCTCATCATCAAGTTCCTCCACAGCGCCAGCTACATCATCAATAGCCTCCTCCCGACCCACCTCTTCCCGTACAGTGATGGGAAGGTCAGGCTTGACAACCACCAACACCCTTGGACTCGCCTTGTGGATTTGTGATAATTTCTCTTTAGAAGGCAGAGTTGTTTGCTGTTTTGTTGCTGACAGCATAACTCTCTTCAATTTTTTGTAGGGGGGGGAGGAGGAGGAGGGCTAAGATCCGTGGGTGAAGCTGAACCACTAGTCATGAACACGGGCCAGGGCCTAAGCCGTTCCTTGCCACTCCGTGTCGTAAATGGCATATTGGCAACTTTACGTTTCTCCTCAGATGATTTAAAGTTTCTCTTTTTGCTACTTTTTCTTAACTTGGGCTTTTTGGATTTTACATGCCCGGTACTACGAGATTGGGCATCGGGCTTGGAAGACGACGTTGATGGCATTTCATCGTCTATGTCATGACTAGTGGCAGCAGCTTCAGCATTAGGAGGAAGTGGGTCTTGATCTTTCCCTACTTTATCCTCCAAATTTTTGGTCTCCATTATATGTAGCACAAGATACTGCAGAATGTGTGAACTTGGTAATATTGCAGTACCAATGGACTTATACTGCTGGATTGGTTTTGCAAATTTGGTTATAATTATTATATATTTTTTTTTTTTAAATTTTTAATTTTTTTTTACTTTTTTTTTATTTTTAAAAAACTTGGGAATAGTGGGGAAATAACTATGCCCTTAGAAGCACAGAGCACAGGACACAGCACCACTGGACTGAACAGGACACTGCACAGGACCCAGCAGCACTACGGAACTCAGCAGGACAGAGCACAGGACACAGCACCACTGGACTGATACTGCAGAATGTGTGAACTTGGTAATATTGCAGTACCAATGGACTTATACTGCTGGATTGGTTTTGCAAATTTGGTTATAATTATTATATATTTTTTTTTTTTTTTAAATTTTTTATTTTTTTTTACTTTTTTTTTATTTTTTAAAAACTTGGGAATAATGGGGAAATAACTATGCCCTTAGAAGCACAGAGCACAGGACACAGCACCACTGGACTGAACAGGACACGGCACAGGACCCAGCAGCACTACGGAACTCAGCAGGACAGAGCACAGGACACAGCACCACTGGACTGATACTGCAGAATGTGTAAACTTTGTAATATTGCAGTACCACTGGACTTTTACTGATGAATGTGTGAACTTGGTAATATTGCAGTACCAATGGGCTTATACTGCAGGATTGGTTGTGCAAATTTTGTGGTAATTAAAAAAAATTAAAGTAGTTTTTGGTATTTTTTAAAAAAACTTTTTTTTTTTTTTTTAAACACAGGGGAATATTGGGGAAATAACTATGCCCTTAGAAGCACAGAGCACAGGACACAGCACCACTGGACTGAACAGGACACAGCACAGGACCCAGCAGCACCACTGACCTCAGAAGGACAGAGCACAGCACACAGCACCACTGGACTGATACTGCAGAACACAGCACAGCACAGCACAGCACAGCACAGCACAGAACTAAACAGCACAGAGGACCACCTAACACACCCTCCCTCTACCCTGATCAATGCCCGAGTGAAGATGGCGGCGACTAGCGGGGAATTTATAGGATCCGAGTATCGCGAGATCCGACAACGGGATTATGAGTCAGAGCCTCAGTTTCACTTTTGAATTTGGCGCCAATACCCGGATCTGTCTCGGATCCGACTCGGATCCGCAACGTTCGGGTGGGCTCGGATTTCATAAATCCGAGTGCGCTCATCCCTAGTATTTAGCAATATTTTGAAGTAGAAGGCACCCGAACTTAAAGAAAGATTGAATGTGAGCAATAAAGCAGAATCTGTAGTCAAGGGTCACCCCTAGGCAGCTGGTTTGGGAAAATTAGGAAATTGTGATGTTGTTGATCGTGAGGTAGACTTGAGGGAATGTGAAGACTTTGGGAGGCTGATAAGCTCTGTTAAGGACATGTTGAGCTTCAGGAATTGGCACATACATCTGTAGAGAAGGTCCTGGACGCCAAATGAGCGAATTAGTTCTTCAAGAAAATAATTGAACAGAGTAAAAAGCAGAAAGCTGAGAACAGTGCATTGTTGGAACCCCAAAAAAGAGTAGAAATAGAGGGGAGGGTGTGCTAGTGGATTTACTGAAGGAATGGTTGGATAGGTAGGAAGTGACAAAGGAAGAAATGTGTCACAGAGGCCAATGGAGTAAAGGCTGTGCAGAGAATTGATCAAATGTGTCAAATGTGGCAGCGAGGTCGAGGAGAATGACTATGGAGTAGAGCCATAACTTAGAATTCTAGCGCCTGAGGCGAGAAAGACAAATGCCACCCCCCTAGCCCTCAATTTTAATCAAATGAACCTAAAATATGCCTAAACTGCGCCCCCTTCATCGTTGCGCCCTGGGCAGTCGCCCCTATCGCCCAGCCCTAGTTACAGCCCTGCTATGGAGAAGTGACACTTAGGGGTAAATGTATAAAGCTGCAATCTGAGTTTTTCTCAAGGGAATTTAAACTCGCCGATGAGCAGTATGAAAGTGCGAGTTGATAGTAAATCACCAGTAAAGTGATCTTAACAAAATCTCTTGGGTCTTGTGCATTCTCTTGCAAAGTGACCCTTTTTCTTACAGTTGTAACATGCAATTGTAGACTTATCAAACTTGGGTCTGAACCCTGGTGCTTTGCGTCAAGCATCCTCCTCAGCAATCAGTTGGACATTCATTAACTTAATATGCGCAACAGAAGCTGTTTTTGAGCATGTCTTACCTGCGCATTTATATTACTCTCATGTGCTTCTGACTGTTGAACTATTTCATGAAGCTTACTGTTTCTCCATAGGGGAAAACTTTTATTCGGGTTTTAATGTTTGGTCGGAGCCCATCCAAGACAGTCTGTATCATGAGGGCTTCATGCACATCTTCTTCATTTAAAATTGAAGTTAAATTGCCATAATGTTCAGTTTCCTGATAAAAACGCCCATAAAAACGCCCATAAAACTCTCTCATTGACTCACTACACCCATGTTAAATTTCCATTATGTGAGACCAATCTGGTTTAAAGGGAAATACTTTTTTAAAGCCAGCTCACTGAACACTTTGGGCCTGAGTCATTAAGGAGAGCAAAGCGCTGTACAGAGAACTCACTCACATCAGTCCCTGCCCCATAGGGGCTTACAGTCTAAATTCCCCAACACACACACACACATAGACAGACAGACAGACTAGGGTCAATTTGTTAGCAGTATGGGTTTTTTTTGAGTGTGGGAGGAAACCGGAGCACCCGGAGGAAATCCACGCAAACACGGGGAGAACATACAAACTCCTCACAAATAAGGCCATGGTCAGGAATTGAACTCATGACCCCAGTTCTGTAAGGCAGAAGTGCTAACCACTTAGCCACATTGCCTTATTTTTACACTGAAATTTAAAGTTGATCTAGGACATGCCCCTCCCAACTATAAATCTGTCCCCACAATTTAAATTTACCTCCCCCTCCATGCAACATGGTTTTGCACAGGTGCAAAGTTACTCCTTTTTTTTGCTTTACTCTCCTTAATGACTCAGGCCCTCTAAATAATAATTTCAAACAACTATTGAATCTATTAATAAATTGGACAGATAGTTGGGATTTCACTGTGCCCATGAGAAGAAGCTGGGTAAGAACATACTTGCCAACTTTGGCACGGAGTGCTCCGGGAGATCGGCGGGTGGGGGGATGGTAGGCATTGTGGGCGGGGCCAGACGGGTTGCGTCATTTGGCCCCTAAGCATCCATCACATTTTCCTTTCAATTACAACAGTGGGCAGGGCCAAAATGATGCACGATTCTCCTCCTAAGCCCCTGCCCCGCCAATTTACTATTGAGGTGGTTAGGAACCGGTAGGTTACCCTGTTCTCCCGGGAGTCTCCCGGACATTCCAGGAAAGTAATTAACTTTGGGTAAGACAGAGGACATTGGAGGATGATTTATGAGGTTTCTGCTTTTGTATTTCAATAAGTGAATAGGTGCAAACAAGCAAGGAGGGAAGTAATGAGGCAGGAATAATGATGGGAGAGGGAGAAATAGGATCTTGGAGTGAGAAGAGAAGCTTTGAGGAAAGTGTGGAGTAAGAGAAGCAGAAAATGTAAATTGAGTAGGTGCAGAATGGACTGAGGTTGATAGATGTGGATAAATGTGGATTAGTTGGAGAACATTTACAGAGAGCGGGGAAGAACAAGCGATCTAGGTTGTCCTTTGCCGTCCCTTGGCTGGGCTGGTGATCTAGGCAACCTCCTCCACTCGGGCGTGGGTTCCTAGATTCTGACAGTTGTGCTTAATGTGTCAAGGAGTAGAGCAGAAATGGTAGTCCAGGATATTCTTGGAAAAAAAACAGTCTTTGATGACACTCCTCGGTGTTACTGTGTCATTCTATCTATTCCACAAAGTGGATGCTTTATGTTTATAATATTAAGATGATGAGGCAGTGTATAGAGATGTGCAGCTATCTCTAACTGCTGTCTGTATACACATGTTTCTAGGTTTTGCGCTGCTTTACAAAGCAGGACTCACCATTGCTCTTACTGAGTACTATGCTTATGACTCTCTGTTGGAGGTATGTTCTAAAATGAACATAACAGTGAAGGTATTGTTATCTTTGTAACTCTCTGATTTTACTAATAATCACAGCTGTTGAAAGCATTAACACCCCTCATGTATTATAAAACCAGAATACCTAAGGGAAGTATATATCAAGTTTGAAAATACATTTGTTTTTTCAGCATGATAAACCATCTAATTGTTTCACACAGGTATGACACACCGTGGGCAGAACTATCGTGGGTTCAGTGGTTGTAGTGGCTACAGAGACAGGGGGGCCAGGCTGGGTTATCCCCACCTCCGAGGCCCCCATCCACCCTGGAACCCCTGCTCCCGGTGATGCCGCCACTCTGCTTACAAAAGTGCTGAGCTGAGGACCCTTCTGATAAAATGCCAGTCCGGACCGTGAATGCTCACAAGAGACCTCCAACTCTGGTCCATTGAGAGGGGAGCCAGGCCCCTACCCAAATTTTGCTATGGGGCTCAGCAATGCAATGTTCCACCCGTCACCCACCTTTTTTTTATTTCTCTAGATATACTGTAATGGAATTCTTACCTGTTTAATTGACATGTTTGATGCTAAAGTCCAAAAGGGTATTCTGGCAGATAAACCTAAATCTATAAATAACATCATATTATTTCAGAACAAACAAGAAAGCAAAACAAAATCTGTAGGAAATTGCTTTTAAACTTACAATTTAAGACTGTCAATATGACTTCACTGCTTATGTCCTTTAAGAGTGTCTGAAGGTTTTCAAGCTGTAAACATATGCAATTTTAAAATACAAACTGAAAATGAAACACAGAAAAAAAGTATTCTTATTTAATACTGTTCAAAAAATGCATAGGGATATCCAAGTACCCATTGAATTTAATGCCAATTTAGACTTTTCTATGGTAATTCTAATCCTTTTTTCATAAAAGGTTTTATGGTGTTTCCGATACAATCACACATTCACTGCATGCTTTATGCATTTTTCACTTACATCTAGAGTGCCAGACTTTCCAACATTGCAGATCACTGAGTATATTTCTTGAGCTCTAGAATAAAACAAAGCAACGCCATAAATTTATCTTGAATAACATTTCTGATGAAGCTGTATATCGCTTATATTGTACTTTTTATTATATAACTATAGAGTTCGCTTTGAGACTTTGAGATCTTTATCACAATGGCATTGTCTTGCCTGGGTTAAGCTTGTAATAGGATGTGTTATTTATATCAAAGATCACTCTATATACATACATATATATATATATATATATATATATATATATATATCTATTAGCACAACATTAAAACCACTGACAAGTGAAGTGAGAAACAATGAGTGAGATATATTAGGCAACAAGTAAACAGTCAGTATATATTTGTTTATTCAGAATATCTGGTCTTTGTATTTTGTTCTTCATGTATCATGTAATGTGTTATGGCGCCACATACGGCACTGCGGACCTTTTGTGGCGTCTTATAGATAAAAGATAATAATAATGATAACATTCTCTATTACGCCAGGTCTTGTGGTGTGTTCCTGGTATGCAATGTTTAGTACCTGCCAAAGTGATCAAAGGAAGGACAAGCGGTGAACCGGCGACAGGATCATGGGCGCCTAAGGCTCAATCATGCGCATGGGGAGTGAAGGATAGTCCATCTGGTCCCCAGAAGAACTACTGTGTCACACACCGGCCTCCCGTGGCCACCACTTGAGGACCGGCGCGCCTACCCTCCTCCTGATTCTTTGGTTTTCTCACCGGCTGTCATGTCGGTGGCGGTCCTGTGCTTGTTCAGATCGTCTCACCTGTGCTACCTGCCCTGTTCTCCCATTGGTTGTACCTTCCTGACATCCCTTTATAAGGCTCCTCCCCTCACCTATCATTGCTGGTTCTTCATTCTACTTCTGGCTTGGAAGCAGCTAAGCAGCTCCCCTCTCCTCCGCATGGTGTTCGGCCTCTAACTGTTCAATGTACTGCCGCTGATCTCCGCTTACCTGTTCCACTCATTAGTGGTAATGGCTGTGGATCATCACCCGTTACTTGTCCAGTATACTGTCGCTGATCTCTGCTTACTTGTTCCACTCTTTAGTGGTAATTGCTGTGGATCATCATCCGCTACCTATCCAATGTACTGATCTCCGCTTCTCTCCTCCACTTGTTAATGGTAACTGCCGTGGATCATCGTTCCCTTCTCTCTACTGTGCTGCCGCAGATCGTCATTCACCTGCTCCACTGGTTAGTGGTAGCTGCCGCAGATTCCTGCTCTCTACTTCTCCAAGTATAATGCCTCCCAGCATCATCTCACCCTGCCCCTAGTACTACTTAGGGATTACCCTCATCTCTCATGCCAGTTCTCTATCACGTCTCACTGGGAACTTCCCTAGAGGGCCGCGACTTGCAGGGTGGAAGCTGCAAAGCCCAAATTCCCTTGCAGTGATCACTGGGGAAAGCCTTCCACTCTGTTAGACTCTGCACCTCTGGGTGGAGTCTAGCCAATCCCAGTCGAGACCAGCAGGATCTCACTCATCCTAGCAGATTCCTGACAACCCCTTCATGGAAAAGGTATTCAGCAAGATAATGGACTCATCCACACTGTAAAAATTGTTCAGGAATGGTTTGAGGAACATGACAAAAAGTTCAAGGTGTTGACTTGGTGTCCAAATTCCCCAGATCTCAATCCAATCAAGCATCTGTGGCATGAGCTGGAAAAACAAGTCAGAGCCAATGAGGCCCCACCTAGCAACTTACAGGACATAAAAGATCTGCTGCTAACGTCTTGGTGCCAGAAACCACAGGACACCTTCAGAAGTCATGTGGAGTCAATGCCTTGATAGATCAGAGCTGTTTTGGCAACATGAGGGTGACCTACACAATATTAGGCAAGTGTTTTAATGTTGTGATTGATTGGTGATTATGTGTGATAATTTTTATCTATTTTGCTATCCTCTTATATTTCTTTCCTCAGTTAGTTAGTTAGTTACTTTTCCTCTTTGCTCCTCTCTTTGCATGTAGCCTTGTTTTCCCAATTCCTTTTCCGAGTCACCTCTGTGTGCGAGAGCACTCTCCCATATAAATACATTTATTTTTGCCAATATGTGCATTTCCATCATGAGATTCAATCACTGAAAGCAAAGCTAACGCAACATAGCTATACATCTATTTATCTACATGACAGGCAATTAGATATGTTTATATGGCAAAAATGTAAATGTACAGTGAGTATTCATAGTTTGTGGTTCATAAAACACCTCTTGGGTAAATGTATTAATCTGCGATTTTAGCACACCGCTGATATATGGCAACCTTGCCGGGCAAATTAAAAATGGCAATGTCCTTATAGGCAAGTTTTGCCTTTAAAGACATTACCATTTTAAATTTGCCCGGCAAAGTCACCAAATATCAGCGATTTGCTAAAATCGCAGATTAATACATTTACACCCTCAAGTCTGATAAAGAGTGCATGCAATTCCACGCATCTTCATATGTTCTATCATTATTTGAGAACTTAAAAATTAAAAGTAATGCTTAAGATGAATTAAAGCATTTTAGATTTAGTGCATATAATTTGGGCCAACTGACCTTAACCTGCCCACAAATGGGCAGTTCTAGTCATTGCTACGTAACTTGATCTGTGTCCAATTTTTCCACAAGGAAAGTTGTAAAAAATGCACAGATATATATTTTTGGCAATTAGACTGAATATTTGATCTAGTGAAGACAATCAGCATGATCAGCAGATAACCGCACTTACATGCAGATTGCTGTCGTTGGCTGTTCATAATTTTCAGGCACATTTGCTGCACATTTTGGTCTCACACATGCGGCCAAGACAAACTCACCATATTATACTGATACTTAATCAAAAATGACTAAATTAGCATAGATTGAGGATATTGTACAGTGTGTTAAAAGACAAAAATACAATATAGATAAAGTACCTACCCAGTTGATGACATATGAACTTTAAGTTTGTTTCTCTGTAATTGAAGGTATGCATTTAGATGTGTTCTCTGTAAAACAACAGTTTGGATAAAATCAGTTGACCAATATATTTACTGTATGGGCTAGAATATGGACATTGAGGCTGATTTAGAAATGGGTCCAAATTTCGTCCAGGTGCAGAACATGTAGACGAGCATACCATATTGCAGCGCAAAAGGAGCAAATATTTGTATTAAATTCAGGGTAAAAACTGCACAAACATACTGGCCAGCTACATATGTACACAATATTTTAGAGTTAGGCTAGGTCATAGCCACTCTGACAATTCAAAATCAGGTTGTGCATTTTACATTTTCACCCTTGGAACACAATTTTTTTTTTTTTTAGGTGCAAATTTTGCACCGAGTAGCTAAATTTGCTCCAAGCTCTAAGGCTATATTTACTAAACTGCGGGTTTGAAAAAGTGGAGATGTTGCCTATAGCAACCAATCATATTCTAGCTGTCATTTTGTAGAATGTACAAAATAATTGATAACTAGAATCTGATTGGTTGCTATAGGCAACATCTCCACTTTTTAAAACCCGCAGTTTAGTAAATATACCCCTAAGTCACCTCCATTACATCTAATATGCCTTAGGATTTATGGACTTCAGTTTAGTCAAGATGGAAATAAACAGAAATAACCTTTTTGACCACTTTTCCCTGCCCACCACTGACCCCACACACCTATGGGACCAGTGCATTAGCACGAGCATTATAATATTAAAATGTCCTACTTGTAATATTAAAATGTTCTACTTTTTATGATTGGAATGCTAACGCAGTCACTCTACAGATTCAGATCTTGACACTTGTTTATGATGTCAGAGTAGTATTTGGAACCAATCTGTTCCAGCCTGTACTTGGAGGAACTATTCATCTTTTATTAAAGTTTGAATACACAGTAATTAGGCAATAAAATGTTTCATTATTAGATAAGCAGCACTTACAAACTTCACATTGAATATAGATTTGTCTGATTTAGGAGAAAATCCTTGTAATTCAGCAAAGACAGTCATCATATCATTTTTATTATCAAGAGTCAGCCTCGGAGATTCGTAAATAATAATATTCAGGTTAATGGATTCTGTTTCAGACACCTGTAATCACACAAGCATCAAATTAGTATAATGAATTTTAATGTAATCTAATGTAAACAAAATAAAACATTACTTTTTCATTAAAAGTATAATTTGCATTTTGGTAAGAAAAACTTACATCGGGAATTAAGCGGTTAAGCTGAGCAGGAGTCAGCTGCAAGTTCATTTCATGCTGTGTAGAAGACATGTAAAACATATGTGTTATTTCTACATGGCTACCATTAAAAATAATAGAATAACTTCACGTTTTGTCAAACAGATATTTAATGTTGAGACTAAGGGGTATATTTACTAAACTACGGGTTTGAAAAAGTGGAGATGTTGCCTATAGCAACCAATCAGATTCTAGCTGTCATTTTGTAGAATGCACTAAATAAATGAAAGCTAGAATCTGATTGGTTGCTATAGGCAACATCTCCACTTTTCCAAACCCGCAGTTTAGTAAATCTAGCCCTAAGAGTATGATTTATGAATGCATAATATTGCCTTATATAGTATATATTTTTTTGGAGAGTCGAGATATGTGATCTGCAAATACAGATTGTAGCATTCACCTTTGAGCAATCTACTGTGTGATCTGGATCCCAACTTCAGGTAATGGGAGGGTCACTATTTGATACCCAGGGGGTTTAGTAAGGGGATTGCCCAAAAGTGGACAATCCCTATAAGAACTAGCAACCACAAAAGCTTACCAATATTTTGTTGAGCTGTGTTAAATGGACCTCATGAGACAGCATATTGTTGATGTAATCTTCAAGTATATCTATTCCAGTCTCTGGCGAGTAGCTATGTCTTTGCTCAGAGGTGATTTCAAAATTGTTTCTGACCAGCTGTAGTAAAATGGAATTGGGACTAATGTTTTATAATCAAGAAAAGAGTCAACTGTACATCATATATGCATATTACAGTCATCAGTTCTGCAATACCCAAAACAACAGAAAGTATCAGATATCTATTTTCAATAAATATCCTCAGTGAAGTCAAAGCAACATATAGTAAAAACCAGAAGCTACAGGAAAAATCATGCATGTAGAAATAATGGTTTGTAACCTGCAAATCCAAACCTTAGCTAAACTGCAGCCAAAATCCCTATTTATAAAGATCAGAGCTAAAAGTGTTGGCATAGTTGTATACAGTGCAAGTTGGTATGCCAGTACTATTCTGTTCCTATAGTCTGCAAGAAACATATAGAACACAAAGGCAGATTGTGTACATTTTCACATGTCCAAGTGACAATTCATAGGTGCATGACATATCTTTTTAATAAAGATGAGCAACATTTTCAGAAGTCTTTCACAGATTATATGCCTTGTTACACATTTTAGCTTAAAAGACAAACAGACAAAATACAAAGATTGAGAAGGTACATTGGAATCCCCAATGATGCCATGGGCAGAGGGAAAAGCTTCTGCAGCTGTCCTACAAGTTATTATATCAAGTGCTGTTGATCCTGATCCTGATTTATGGTAAGAGGTTGTAGCAGAGTGCAGCTTACAGTGAGGACTGCAAGATGCAAATCAAAATTTTAGCCTGATTTACTAGAATAGAATTTACTGTACTGCCATGAAATGAATGCAATTTGACACATTAGTCCCAGTTATTGAGACATAGTGGTGATGTGGACATGGAACAGGTGGTTTCTCTGGAATGTAAAGCTTTGTTTCCCAGATATCAAGTGTTGATACCGCTATTGCTTCTGTGCCAAGTTGCACATCGTAAGGTGTCACATGCCTCAATTCTATTGACTTGATGTGCTGGGGCAGATCAGGAAGCAAACTGGGGATTAGTGACCTCCTGGAACATTTGCTCAGGATGCATCCAAACATGCTATTTAGTCACAATAGCGTGTGCTGTGGGTGAAATTAGCAGAGTCAGCAATCTGTCCTTCTGTACCTTGGAGAAGGATTAGTTCAGTGCACTAGGCATAGGCATCGATCTCAATGTAGTGATCCTGACCCCTCACCTAGAGACTGTACTCTTCCTCACCCACAGACACCATCACCACCAGAACAGAGAACAATGGGCCATAGATGGCTAGGAAGAGAAAGTAGAAATCAGATGTATGCAATTTTGCATGCACTGGGTGAACTAATGTAGTACACACTGACATTTACTAGTTGTTACATATGTGCCAATTATTGTCCAAAGGTGGACAGGATCCAGAAATGTGCCATTTGGGTTTGTTCCAGCTTTTGTGTGTGTACCACCATGCTGATCTTCAAGTTGGAGTCACAAGTGACCTCTACAAGCACCTGGATATCTTTTCTCTGTTCCTCCTGTTCCCTGAAGCTCAAAATTCTTCTTCCAATTGTTATTCACCTTGGATGACATTAGAATCTGCTCCCATATAAATATATTGCCCTCTTTTCCTTATTTTTACTCCTTGATCCGTATGCCACTGGTGGACAGTCAGGAGAACATATGGGTGGGTCTGACTTTGATAATATTAATATGTCACTGGTATTAAGATTGCAATTTGGAACATGACAATGCAGGATGTTGTTTTATTTTGGGGGGGGGGGGGAATTGTGTTGTGATGTTCAGCAGTATATTATAATGTTGTGTCATCTGTTACACAATCACTTTCTTCATATGACCATTTCCACGTTGTGTCTGCTTCATTTACGTCTCCATAATCTTTTGATCTAATTAGTTGCAGAAGCCTGTATACTGAATGTTCTCTCCTCTTCTCCCTCTGTTACCTCTTGAACATAAAACATCAGTGATTTTGACAATTACCAGATAACCTGCATAACCAAATTGAGATTCCAGCAGTATTTTTAAATGCAAACACAAGAAAAAAAAGAAATTATGTTTCTACGAAAGACATATATTTTGGTGACAAGATCTGTGAGTTTATTAAACCTGAGCACAGATTGCTTGAACCTGGGATTCCCATTTCTTTGGTCATACACATGGCCTTGATGGCTACAGCACATATTGCTGTCCTACAGATGTAGCAATGATAATCTGAACTGACAGTACTAATACATTGCTCTGCTCTCTGCACACATATTTATAAGTTTGTGAAACACAATCTCTGAATGTGGCAGGATAGAACAATCTGCACACAGGGATCAATAGGTGTGTTAGCTACAACTAACCAGTGGGTTTTAAAAAATATTGGTACACTGGTTATACTCTACAGTTGTGCTACCAGTGCTGTCATTAACTGGCAGTACTAAATTGTAGTATGCCTGGCACATAGTTGCAGACCAGTAGAAACAAGTAAAATTGCAGAAAAATATTACATGAATCAAGTTTTGTGTCGGAAGAAGCCATTTCAGAGAGGTGCAAAATTCATGCAATCCAAAATTGAAGTTCTCCTTTTGCTATGCCATCCCACGCTGTATTGTATAGCCTATAACTAAATATTTTAATAATTTTGCTGTGTGGTGTAGGACTATGAACACTTAAGGCTGAATTATGCCACTGAAATGTAAAATTTTGTAGCCAAATGTGAAATAAGGCAAATATTTTGTAGAGTGGCATTTGGTCACCTCTACTGACCAGCAACTTGGGAATGAGCTTACTATGCCACTTTGCTCCACCACCCTTTTTGCGGTTCACTAGTTTTCAGCAACTAGTCACCACTGACTATTTTTACTATAATAATGTCCCCCATTGCATAATAAATCTATAGTAATGCCCCATTGAATAAAATATTAAATAATAGTGTGCCCATTGAATAGATGATTAAATAATAGTGCCTCCCAATAAAAATATTTGTAAATAATAGTTGAATGAATAAATAATAGTGGCCCAATTAATGAATAAATAATAGTTGCCCAATTAATATATAAAAGTAACCAATTGAATAAGTAAATAAATACATAATAGTGTCCTGATTAATAAATAAATAAATAATAGTGCCATCAATTGATTGTGCCCTTCCTTTTTCTGACTTACTGTGGTCTTAATAAATACTTTAATCTCCCTCTGCTCTTGATCTGACATAAAACATATGATTAAATGATAATAAAAGAAACCTTCATGCACGAAGCATACTGCTCCTGAGTAGCTCCCAATGTGAAATGAGTAAATGTCTGGTAAGCCCACCTATTTGATAGACAGGCAGACAATCAGGAGTGGTCTCCCGCCAGCAGTTGCCTCTGATTCGCTGTCTCAGTGAGAGTGTCGGTAAATTCACACCAGCAAGCTGTTCATTGAGGGCAGATACTCAGCGTATCTTGTGTTGTACAGGCTCAGTTATAAATGTCCTTGAGTGGTTCCAACCTCGTTTTATACAGATGGGGATTGATCCCTATTCTGCTCTCTTACAGTTCTGTAATATATATATATATATATATATATATATATATATATTATATATATATACACTCTAATATGCTACATTTTTCCTGCACAATAGCTCAATTGTTCAAATCTTTTATATTATAAAAGACATTCCTGGGGGTTTAAGAAGACCACAGTGCCCCAGTCAACTTATAGACCATCACAATAATAACTCTGGCATACTAAATCAAGATTTTGCTACTGTGATAAATTTCAGCTGCTTTACTTATTACTCTTTTAACGCTAGTCCTAATCCCGTTCCTATCCCAACACGCCACAGAGGAAAAGAAATGGCCATCGTCATCCCAGGTCTATCCATGGACTGTGAATTCCACAAAATGCAAAATTACAAATGCAGTACAGATTTGCATTCTGCGGAATGGAGAGTCAAATGTGAAACTCAGCAAATTAGCTCCATTTGTAGAAGATTTTTCATCACTGGGATAGGGTTAGTTGGCTTTCTAACTTGCTGAGAAAAATGTGAATGCCTTCTTTTCTAAAGTTACTTTCTTACAATTAGAAAAAAAAAGAGTGGGAAGACGGGTACCAGGACACAGTCATTTTGTGAGTTGGATCAATATTCAGACTATCAATTCACTAGTAACATTATTTAGACATGATGAGCACATTAGTGATGTCAATAGTTATTGCTGAATTAATAGACTGCATGAAATTGTTATATCACCCCTTATCATCGCGATAATGGGGGGTGGGGGAAATGTGACCATTAATAAATAGGCCTCTTTATGTTTCTTATTCTATGTGTGATAGGTGCAGTTTAAACAAATATCAGGACAAAGTTCATTAAAATCTAGCAGAATCTAGCCCCATCAGCTTTGCTTGTAATTTTTGCACTCACTTTTGGTATAACAATTTTTTTGTGATTCTAATTATTGCTCAATTTCATACTTACATCCAGTTTGATTTCCAGGCATTCATGGGTGGAATGAGTTACTGATTTAACAACTAGTTTCTCGTCGCCTGAAGGGTCAATTATCAGGGAATCTGCACATAACAATAAAGGATTGTGAAAAACAAAACCTCCCCAAGAAAGCTTTGAAATAAGTTTTTTTATACCATACCGCTATTTATAAAAGAACAATGAACATAACTGGAGGATGTGCAGTAATGGCTATGTACAGTCAGGGTTACCTATGATGTGGCAACCCGAGGCAGCTGACTTTTCTATGAAACTTAAACTTAGTGGTCTGTACCATGCTTCTAGATCTAATAAGTATTAACATAACAATATTTGTCTATAAAAATACATATCGTGTCCCAGGGCCGTCTTTCACATTGGGCACAATGGGCAGGTGCCCGGGGGCCCTGCAGCCCAGGGGGGGCCCGTCGGAGGAAGCAAAAAAAAAAATAAACCTGAAAAAAAATAAGAAAATACTTACCTAGCGGTCAGCTGGCGATCCGGCTCCCTCCATGGTCTCCGCCTCCGTCTCGCTCGCAGTGCATGTCGGGCGTGATGTCATCACGCCCGCCTGACATCCATATATATTTTTTTTCATTTGTGTCCAAAAAGTGATATGTTTACAGGCATTGGAGCATATTTATTAAGCCTTAAACCATGTGGAAAATTAAGGGGATAGCAGGAAGCTGCCGTGGAGGGGTCTGTTGTATCATCCATAATCATTGCAATAAGGAATGATACTTAACAGGGGTAAAATAAATAGGTCCCTTTGTGTTCTTTTTCTGTTTGCGTACAGTATCTTAAGGATAATAAATGAGAATGTAATAATAATCATCATCCAAGTTGTAGCCCAGACAGATATAATTCCCAAGTGGTCAGTCCAGTGTAAAACACCTTTCCAATGGTTTGTCTGGTGGGCAGACTTTCTCAAAGCTACAAAAATGTCTGCCCACTAGCCAAAATAGAGTAAACAAATGCTGATTATTGGTGTACCGGTAGCGACCAGTGATTTACAGCTAAGTCTCTGTTATTAAAAACAATAGCATAGGAGATGCTTCACAGTGCACAGGTACTTTCGTTATTCATTTATCCATGGAAGGGATCGGTGGCTGATGTCAGGGACTTGAAGCTGTAACATGTTACCATGGGGATGTTTTCTGTTCAAGTCTGTTTCCCACCATTGATATGCAGCTATTCAAAAACATCTTAATAGATGTTCCATTTTGGTTTGAGGTCCATGGCCTATTGTTGTTTTAGTTACATTCCTATAGATTGTAAGCTTTCGAGCAGGGTTCTCTTACCTCTCTGTCTGTATGTATTACCCAGTATTGTCTTAATAATGTTTGTGTCCAATTGTAAAGCGCTACGAAATTTGCTGGCGCTATATAAATAAATGTTGATGATGATGATGGTTATCTTGTTTGAATATTGAATTTGACATTGAATTTATTGATTAAGCATATTTTTTTTTATATAAATGCAAATTTGCTCTGTCATTATATTTTTATATATTATAGATACAGGCACATTTAGGTATATTGCTTTATAAATTTTAAAAGGTTGCTTAAGCAATACCCTGGTTTCTTTTTTTCTTCTTTAGTCTTGCAATTATTCTTGGGTTAGCTGCATTTTTCACTTTACATTTTATGTGCATTTGCTATTACTTACTAGTTAAATTACTGCCTAAAAGTTTCTATAATCTATTAATTTTAATAATTTAATTTGTTGTTTTAGCATTCTCCTGTTAACTCCAGAGTTAAAATCAGAATTTGAACTGGATCTAGACTGATGTGGAAATCAGTCTTCACAAGCTGGGAGAGATGTCAGATATCAAGATCTGGAAACCACAATCCCATGTGCTGCATCTTGTGTTTGTCATCTGTAGCTGACCATGCATTCCTTATTATTTTTCATGTTTGCATTTTTCTCAGATGTTTACAATATTCTCCATCTATTAAAACTTCCTTTCAGTTCCCCTCACATCCTTTTCTACACCCCCACCCAACCACACACATTTTCCTGGGCCCATACATTACTCATTCTCAGCTATTTCAATACTTCCTGCTAAAAATGCTCTCATAAATCATATTCGCATCTATATGTAATACTGTAAAGATCTGAGAAAAATGCAAACATGAAAAACAATAAGGAATGTTGCCAAATCATTTCTCTTTCTTTTCTTTCATGGCATTATCTTTAGGTCTAAATCATCCTTCGCCCTTCCTGCATCACACACATCTGTCCATATTGCCCCTTCACTCACCTCTAGTGAACACTCATGAACTACTGTCCGATTTAAATTCAATAGTTATAACAGCCTCACCCTGTTGCTAGAAGCTAAAAGGATACACATCTTACAATCATCTTTTCTATCTTTCTTCCTCCATGCTTCTATTAGCTGGTGAAATACCACCTAATCCAGGTCCCCCACACTTCTCTTGCACACATACATCTGAAAGCTACCGAAATGCAGCAAACCTCAAACGCATCACCTATCTCCCGTCTCTTCCAAAGTCCTTTGAAATGCACGTTCCGTTTGTAACAAATTTACCTCCATACATGACCTCTTCCTCTCAAACAACCTCAACCTTCTAGCAATAACAGAAACATGGCTCACACAATCAGACACTGCCTCGTCTGCAGCCCTTTCTTTCACACACACCCCCAGACCGGGAGGCAGACAAGGAGGGGGGTTGGACTACTTCTCTCCTCACAGTGCACATTCACAGTTCTACCAAATGTCCCATCACTCATGTTCTCTTCTTTTGAAGTACATACTGTTAGGATTTTTATCCCATTCTCTATGCATATCGCTGTGATCTATCGCCCCCCTAGACCCCACCAACAATTTCTTGAACATTTCTCTGCATGGCTCTCTCACTTTTTATCTTCTGACATCCCCACCATCTTCATAGATGATTTCAACATCCCTATTGCAAATCCACGTTCAGATGCCACTTCAAAACTGCTTTCTCTAACCTCCTCACTTGACCTCTCCCAGTGGATTGAATCCGCTACGATGGTCGCTGTCTTGATCTTGTTTTCTCTAGACTTTGCTCAGTTTCTAATTTCCTTAACACTCCTTTCCCTTTCTCGGATCATCACCTTATTAGTTACTCGCTCACTCCCAGTTCTTAAACCTCCCTGCTGTTAAACTCTTCCAAGCCTCCTCATACCCGCAGGAATATTAACTCTATTAATTTTCAAAAGTTTTCCACCTCTCTCCAACATCTTCTCTCCCCATTTCTACATTCTCCTCCCCTGATATGGCAGTTTCTCATTTTCACCATACCCTAGCAACTGCAATGATCAAATGGCCCACCTCAAACCCTCCGACTACCATCTTGCATCCTATTTCAAGGGCCAGATCAGACTTCAAAAGGTATCATCTCCCTCAACTAGCAATCAGCTCAATTCCATCCCAGCATCCTCTGACACCCTCACTTCATTTGATCCCACAAATGAAGGGGAAGTTTCCACTCTCTTCTTATCTTCCTACTCTACCTCCTGTCCAATTGATCCCATACCCTCACAAATTGGTCGGTCCTTGTCTCATGTGCTCATTCCATCTCTAACTAAAATCTGTAATCTGTCTCTCTCTACTGGTATCTTCTCATCACTATTCAAGCACGCAGTGATTACTCCTATTCTGAAAAAACAAAATTGTGACTCAAACTACGCCCCATCTTTTAGCTCCCATAAACCACCAAACTTCTCGAGAGAATTGCTTACACTTGCTCACATATTTCCTTTCTGTAAACAACCTATTGGATTCTCTTCAATTTCGCATTCACTGTCAACACTCCACAGAGGCTCCCCTGACCAAGGATGTAATTGATCTATCACAGCTAAAACTAAACGTGATTACTCTCTTCTAATTCTCCTGGATCTCTCTGCTGCATTTGACACTGTTGATTGCTCTCTGCTCATACAGATGGAACCATCCCTAGGTCTTCAATACAGTGTCCTATTCTGGTTCTCATCCTACCTATCTAATCGCTCTTTTAATGTTAATTCCTCTGGCTCAACCTCCACTCCTTTTCCTTTATCAGTTGGGAACCACAAGGCTCAGTCCTAGGTCCTCTGCTATTCTCTATCTACACCACTTCTATTGGAAAACTAATAAACGCCTTTGGATTTCAGAAGCATCTTTATGAAGATGATACACAATTTTATCTATCCTCTCCTGATCTCTCACCATCTGTGTTGTCTCGCGTTGCTGGCTGTTTTTCTCTCCAACTCAAACTCAATCTTTCAAAAACAGAATTAATAATATTCTCACCCAAAAATAGAAGCTTCATGCCTGGCATTTCTATTTCTGTTGACAACATGACCATAAATCCGACCCCTCAAGCTCGCTGCCTAGGTGTAATCCTTGACTCGCAACTATATTTTGTTTCCCACATCAACTATATATTTACATCATCCTTTCATCTTATGATGTTGCCATTTTATTGTCCAGTAAATCTTCTTTACTTCTCTAGTATCCACCCAGTCTTATATTCCTCTCACTCTCTTCCTCTTCTCAATTTCCTGCAATCAAGCTTCTGCCCCCAACATTCCACTGTGACTGCACTAGCAAAAATTTAGTATATTTACTGCAAAGTCTAAGGATCACTTCTCCATAATCCTTCTGCATCGTATCAAGTGTAGCTACACTTCTACCACGCTGATCAGACGTTCCCACTGCCTTCTCTAAAAATGCATCTCTTTACTAGAGCTTACCCTACTACTCACCTATACGTCTGACAGTTGTGCACCCTCACAGCTGATTTAATCTCCACTCTGAGCCTTACTCGCTCCTATTGTTCAGCTGTGCCCTCTTTCAAACAGACTGTAAGCTCTATCATGATCAGTGCCTTCCCTACTCTTTGTTTTCATATCTGCATTTATTTTGTCAATGCTTTATGTCCCTGTTTTATGTAAGTCCTGTTTTCCCCACAGCCTGGTGCTGCAGTGGCTTAAGAGTCAACAACAATAATAATAGTAATACTACTACTACTACTACTACTACTACTACTACTACTACTACTACTACTACTACTATTACTACTACTGCTACTACTACTAACAAATCTGTACAAGATCATTTCTGCTTGTCTCCCCTCTTCATTTATGCTTTAGCTGAAACCTGACTCTCACAGCAAGACTCTGCAGTGGAAGTCGCCATCACCTCTGGTGGGCTTTCTTTCTTCCCTCCTCCACACCCTTGCAAAACCAACCCTATACATATCTTAGACTTCATCTTCTTTCCTAAGCTCTCTTCCATCTTTTCATTGTCCCCAAAACTTTGCCAAACACAGTATCATATCTTCCCATGCTTACCTGCTATTTCAAATACTTCCTAAACACCAACATTTTCCCCTCATCCTTTAACACAGTTATCACATCAATTGTCAAAAGTAGTAAATTGGACCTTACATATCTCATTAATTATTGTCCCATCTCAAAATAACTATTGGTCTTTAAGTGGTTAGAACAGCTGGCTTTTCTCTTGCAATGTTGACTTTCATAATCCCATGGCCTCCTGGACCCTCTGCAATCTGGCTTTTATACCATGCACTCTACAGAGACTACATTATTAAAGCAGCAAATGATGGTCATAAGCTAAGTTTAAGTCAATTTTCTCTGCTTGTCCGACTTCATCTGCTGGCTGTCTTTAACACTGTTTGTCACTCTCGTCTCACTCTCACTCACAAATTCTACAGCCACTTGTTTTCAGAAAATTAGCTTTGTCCTGACTTTCCTCCTACATCTTCATCCTCAGTTGATCTATTGGTGTGCCCTATGACTGTTAGATCCCTTTTGTTCTCTCTATATATGCTATCACTTGGTGACCTTATTTGCTCCTTTGACTTCAAATATCACCTATATGCAGCTGATATATAGATGTATTTGTCCACCACTAATCTCACACCTGAAATCCAGTCTAAAATCTCTCAATGCCAAACAGTCATTTCATCCTGGGTTGCTCAAGCTTAACATCTTGACTCCATCTCTATCTTCACTAATATTGTGACTAAAGCCTGATGATTTTTCCTCTGTCATATCTCCAAGATAATTTTCCCTGTCATTCTTCTGCCATGACTCTTATTCACACTCTCATCTTCTCAGGTTTGGATTACTGTGACCTGATACTACCAGGCCTTCCTGATTCCCCTCTTTCTATATTGCATTCTATACAAAATTCAGCAGTGGGAATAATGTCATGTTTCCCAAATTAGCCACAACACCCATCCTCCTTAAATCCCTCTCCTGGCTCCATGTAAAGTCTGTTATGACCTACAAAATGCTGCTGCTTACTGTCAATGTCCTTCTCTTATTTACTCCTCTCTAAACTCTCCCTACGTTCTTAATCATGTCATCACTTTGTGCAGAATTGTCTTCTCTACTGACTCTTGCTTTCTTCATCACTACCCCTTCACAAGCCCCTTTTCTCCACACCTTTGTATCCAAACTAAAGACACAATCCATGAATAAATCATTCAAATAGTCAGGATCATTCAAACATGGCAATAGTTCTCAAATATTAATTTATTAAGATTATATAGCTTTGCTTATTATGTGATATGTTAGAATTATAGCACAAATTGATCCACACCATTTAAAGCGTTAGTAGTTACATATAACTGAATACATGAGAAGAGGAAATGGTTGCTAGGCCATGAGAAATCATTGTGAACCTGTGTTTTCTCTTTCCTGTTCCTACACTATGCTCTTTGCTGTTCTGTTTAGGTTTGTTGCAGACAAGTCATATTGTTATAGCGTACTTTACTACTTAAGTGTTCTACTGGAGGAGAGGTATTAAAAGAGGTGGACATAGGTTGATGACACCATTTGCATCAAGTGAGCGGGACAATGTGTATGATGACCCTAATTGTGTCATCACACACCTGCCCACTGAGTGCTCAAGGTGGTCATTACTTGACTTGCATTGTGCCTTAAGATCAGTGGTCGAGGTGGGCTGGTATACTGTTGTATTCCATACTGTCACTTCTTCTTCTGCTTTAAATGTAAAACAACCAAATTCCATTCACTTACATTTTACATACCGCCACTTCTAAATTTCCACTTCGACTATTAATTAAGATTATAACATGTTTGTACTACAAATAATCATTCTTTTTTAGTCCAGCATTGTCTTACGTTTCTTATGGTCTTTCATTCTAGCACTACTTCTGTAAATTTCAATCACTGCCTTTACTTACCCTTCCAATTTAGATTCAATATCTGGATCATTTTAACAACAACAAGGCACAGCTGAAAAAAACATAAAACAATATCTAAAAAAACAAATTGGTGAAGTTGTAGAAATACACTAAAGTGGCACTAAAGATGAAAAATATATATATTTGATATGTTATTACTGAGGGTAAACTATATTTCCTTGCTTAGAGCTGTTTTAATCAAAATGAGCTCGCTGTATGATGCTGACAATTACCATATTTTTTGTAAAGTATTTCCTGCATTTTTAGTCACTGATATTAATTCATAAATAGGCAGAAAGGACAGGATTTCACTTGTTAGACTTGGCTGCCCTTGGTGTCCCCTGTTCACCCCATTGCATATGCAGATGTATGTCCCGATTTAACACATGCATAGTTCACTGCATGATCTGCACAAGCAAAAAGCTTACAATTAATGCTAAGATGTTCCATTGTCTCCTTTAGCCGTCCTCTCATTCACTTACAGCTTTCTTCTCATCTTAATATGCTACTCATGTAAGTGTCAGATCAATTTGCTTAACTAAAAAGCCCAATGACTTCAGCCCAATGACAATCCAAAAAGTCAGTGGTATTTTCAAATATGAGCAATGTCCACCCATTCCTGATTTTTACATCACATAGAAACATTGCATTTTTACAGATGGGATGCATAATCTGGCACAGCATTGTCTGTCCCACAGAGATGAGGAATATCTCCATTCACCCAGGTCAACTCACCATCCGATGCAACATGTACTGACCACTCAATGAACACCCTTTTACCATGAAAATCTATGTGCATCCCCTTTGAGATTGTCACTGAGTCCAACAATACAGTTTTGGGATGTTGCAAAGCCACTTACAGGATTCATATTCTGCCCAGCAACTACCCAGCACTCTCTCACCCTGGATACATTATTCTGTATCAGTGAAAGCCTGGTTACCTTACATCCGTAGAAGCCCTCACATTCCTGAGATTCTTAGAGAGCTGGTACTAAAATTACACATTGGTTCGTAGATTCTTATGTAATATAATCATTTTTATATTTCCTGTGCAAACAATATAGCAGCCCAGCCCATTTTAATAAGTGTAAAGCATAAAAAATAGTCTGAAAGAAAATAAACTCTTACTTTTTTAAACAAAATATAATGTCTTGGACAAAAGCTACAGCCATCACAGAGATAGGTAATAAATAGAAATACACTTACTCTTAATTTCAACGATCCGTTTTGTTGGCCTAGTTTTAGATTGGTTTCTTCAGATCTGTAAGAAAAGATACATAGATTAAAATGTAAAAAAAGAACTAGTTAAACATATAGTATGGTTATGTGTATTTCATATGAATTTAAAAGGAATATAAAAGGATTAATATATAATACGCTATAAAGCCAAGCCTACGGAGATATCACACTTTCCCTCGAAAGATTGCATTGAAATAATTTAGAATCTTTTGGCCATGTCCGTGAATCTGATTGCCCAAGGTCCTGCGTTTATGGTAATTGGCTGACTGTGCTGAATTGCCTGACCTGTACAATATAGCCAAAAAAACATACTGGTAGGTTAATTGGCTGCTATCAAAATTGACCCTAGTCTCTCCCTCTCTGTCTGTCTGTCTGTCTCCCTCTCTGTCTGTCTGTCTGTGAGTGTGTGTCTATATTAGGGAATTTAGACTGTAAACTCCAATGGGGCAGGGACTGATGTGAATGAGTTCTCTGTACAGCGCTGCGGAATTAGTGTTGCTATATAAATAAATGATGATGATGATGATGATGATAGCCAACCACTTGTGAGGTAAACTTAAACAGAGATCCATTCAGCGCTTACGCTAAAAAACAGCAACTGCCTGTGTTTGTCCAGCTTCAGGGACAGACCTAAGATGCTAGATGATTTCTGTAAGGATCTTTAATTCCTCAATTCCCCCATGCTCAAAAAGTTTGGTTAATTTTGTTAACTATTAAAATGGAAGTAGACTACATAATAAAAACACCTATTTTAAACTCAGCTTATATAGAATCTATTCATACATATGGTAAAGTGGTAAATGGGCATTTTATCCTAACTACAATGTTATCCTCACCTGAGTAGATGCTGTACTAAGGAGTACAGGTGTTCAGTTTTGTTTTAAAGTAGATCTCTAATTGGGTCTAAAGTTCAAAATTTTGTGATAAATTCTGACGTTTTAGATAGACTAAAAAAGTCAGCAAAAAGTTGAACAAGATATACAAGCTGGTTTGAACATGTTTAAGCTTGTACAATCTCAAATGGTTACATCTAATGGTTTTCCATGTGAATGGAGAGTTCAAAGCTTGAACAGAGTAATGTTTACTGTTCAAATTAGAAGCATTAAAAATAAGCTTGAACATTTTATAGTTTATTATCTTTTGTTATAATTACAAACTGAAGAGAAAATATAATCCAAACAATTGGGGTCTAATGTAGAGCTGGACGTCTGTCTGTTTTTTTGTGTGTGTGTATAAAATATACATTTCTGCACTGCCCCCCAAAAATGGATGTACATGCATCTGAATGCAGATTCGGCTGCATTATGCACTTATGACTGCACACTTAGAGAGGGAGGGAAGGGACGGACAAGCATAGCTCAAGTTAGGATGTGTTTTCGTAAATGAGACTGACACATATACACCTGTCGCTTGCAAGTGCCGGACAGCTGGTACAAATATACACACTAATGCTTACAGCTTTATATCCTTGGAGTGGCAGAACATGAATGGCCAAGCAAGCATAAGCGTATGTGGGACTGAATGAAGCATTCCCAGATCCACCTCTGTAGGAGCCTTATCTGCTGTGGGTGCTGGAGGACTGGTTTAAACCTACACAATGATGATGACTGTCAGCAGCGTTATGTAGTAGCCCCTGATTGGCTTTTTGCATTTTGACCTTCTGTGACTTTCTCTAGAAAGACAGTGTGTACATAACACACTTTTATGTTGTGTACACATAGTTTAATGCAACTTTTCCACTTACAACTAACACTGTCAAGCCACATTTGTATCGATAGATGTACATACACACCTTTGTCAGGGGCACACTGGGCTGGGGGGCAGGGAGGCATCTGTCCCCCTGGCCAGTCCCATAGTTGGCTACCTTGGACTGGGTCACTGGGCCACCTGCAGTTTTTTTCCTACGCTGCTGAGTTGAGTCTTGCCACCCGGGCTAAATTTTGACAGCCCTCCCCTGACCCTTGTACACCTTACATGCACCATACATGAAGTTGCAGGCATATATTTGCATTACTTAATTGCAATTTGCTCTTTCCATTTGGAATGTGACAAGAAAAAAGAAAAAAAACAACGTGTTTCTATTTAATTTAATTTGTATTTTGCATTTGTGTTTGTATTTATTTATATTTTATATGGTAAATGCTACTTTTGCATTTACTACTTACACTGTCAAGCACAGTACTACTGTTTTTCAGTTGGATACTTCTTAAGATACATCAGACTCGATAAACACATGTTAGTACACCTTTTTTGCGTACTTCTTCTGTGTAATATAAAATGCATTCAAATCTAAATGTGGTCCATTGAGCCTTGGTAAAATGACAGACCATAACATATTAATTAAAGGAATTACCATTTCCTAAACAACAGAGGCATTTCCTAAATGACATAGTTGAAACTACCACTGTATAGTTATTCAATGACTATGATCCATATTTACATTCTCTTGTCATTATAACCACAGAACCAGAAATACAGTACTCACTCATCGTTTTCAGCTACTCTTAGATAGACTTCACATTGCTGTGCATAAAAGCTTAATTTGTCTTGTTTCGCTTGTAATAAGAAGGTTGCAAATATATCTAAATTTAAGTAAAAATTAGCATATTGCTTATTAAACTTCTTTTTGGTTGAAAATGGAGCCCTAAAGAAAGGAAAAAAAATGCAAATAAAAATGTTCAATTGTTCTCAGGACATAATCTGTATTTTTAGAAAAAGTGTTAGGTTAAAATATGAAAAGCATGTTCAAGTGCTGATAATGCTAATGCAGTAGCTAAGTTAAGGACCTTCAGGTTGGAACTTCATTTTAAAATATTCTTTGGGAGGAGTTTCTAAAAACTGGGGCACAGTTAACTCACCACAAAACCAAAACAGATAGGGGCGCCATAGTATTGGAAGGAATCACACAAGCATAATAAGCATATCTGATAATATATAGGTACCTAACGAATAGCAGCTATTTAGACCTTTGCTTTAGTTTTATAAATGGTAATGAAAAATTACTAGTAGGATATAATTGGTTACTTTGAGTGACAGCGCTGTGTTTGCACAATCAATAGTGCACCTATTTTCTCAACTTTCTCGCTTTGTATATCAAGAATGTAACATATTCTGAGTAGGACCCTCCTTCCACTTCTGTTTTTTAGCTATTATAATTAGTTTAGTTTGTCATATTATTTATATATTTTTTAATATGGGAATGTGCACATCTTGCATACATAGGAGTGTAAAACAACACATCAGACATGAAATAGTGTCGTACATACCCTTTATATACATAATATATGCTGATTTGAAGTTTTGCTGCAATGCTGATGCTTGACATGATTCGACATGTCACATTTTCAAACTCAACACCTCTGATTGATAACCTAGAATAAGAAAATACATATATTGGGTGTGTTACAGTGAAAAGAGTTTCTTTGTATTGAACTTTTGGTTATTTGTTTTTCAGCTTTCATTTTGGAAAAATATATATTTTTTCACTGAATTACTACTACAGTAATGTCATATATATAAACAGTACCTGTGGCCTTCCCTCATAGATAGTGAAGGTGTCATGCTAGTAAAAAGAATACAAGTTCATTGATGTTAAAAGTTCCCAGTGAATTGAGAGGCTGCACTCTCATGGATATTGGTTCAGCCTTGAAAAAGAGTATCTGCTGTTTTAAACAAATGAAATAATTTTTAAAGTGCATCCGTAAACCATACAAATTGAAAGGAACTTTTTTGTGGGCTGTACCAATATGTAATTTATGACTTTACTAGGAACAAGTGCCATTGCTCTATTTATGCCACTAGTTGGACAGCACGGTGGCTAAGTAGTTATCACTTCTGCCTCACAGCACTGGGGTCATGAGTTCAATTCCCGACCATGGCCTTATCTGTGTGGAGTTTGTAAGTTCTCCTCGTGTTTGCGTGGGTTTCCTCCGGGTGCTCCGGTTTCCTCCCACACTCCAAAAACATACTAGTAGGTTACTTGGCTGCTATCAAATTGACCCTAATCTGTCTCTCTCTCTCTGTCTCTGTCTGTGTGTGTGTGTGTGTTAGAGAATCTAGACTGTAAGCTCCAATGGGGCAAGGACTGCTGTGAATGAGTTCTCTGTACAGCGCTCCAGAATTAGTGACGCTATATAAATAAATGGTGATGATGTCTAGTTCATTTAAAAATGTAATTTATGTAAGAAAACATTTTCTTTGTCAATTTTTTAGATAATTTCCTGTGTGTTAGGTGATATTCAGTTCAAAACGGAGAGCTATTCACCACTATCCCCAAGATTCCCAATATTCCCCTAATTAATGATGCTTAAACATGCCCCACTTCGATTCCTGAACAAGTATGATGAATCGGTTCTAAAATTAGAAAATTTGCTGGAGTTTCTCAAATATTAGAGCCATTGAAAAAAGCCAGTTTGACCATGCTCTAGCTGATTTGACTGTGTTCAGGCCTGTTGGCACATGTAAGAGCTGGCTCGACTATGTCCAGTTACATTTTAAATGTTTGGGTGTTTTTTTGTTATGAATGGTAAACCTCGCATGCCAGTTTGAACAGTAGTGTCCACAGATTGATTTTTAGAAAAATATTATTATTTTTTTTCAGTTAAAAATATTATTTAAATAATTTTAAAAAATGAGACACTAATTGTAAAACGAATGGCAAGCACAAATGGCGAGCATTACAACTAAAGAGCAGGGACGTAACTTTTGCTGTGTGAGATGGACAACTGCCCAGAGCACAACACTGGTTCATTTGGTTAAAATTTCTTCTCACCTCATGCGATAAAAGTTTAAGTTACAACTCTGCAATTACAGTGAACCTCGGACACGAATGTAGAACATGAGTCACAAATTTTGAACCTGCAGTATGAATCAGGATTTGTTGGTGATTATAACAAAAACATGCTAAGAGCCTTGAAACCAGTGAAATTCGATCAAATGTCAAAACAGCTGAATTTCTACTCACACTATTGACTTTCCTTTCCAACGTGCCCCAAAACCATTCCGCTTGGGTCCTTGCACTTGAAGATCGCCAATGACTTCCCTTAGCACAGATGGTTCAATTTGATTTAGCGAGTCAGAAATATCTTTAAATATATGTTTAAGAAGATTAAAAGCTGTTGACAATATTTGTAATAATAGTATTTTCTGTTATTATTAATATTATTTCTATTATTGTTCATGTTGTTATCATTGCAATTTCCTTTGTTTAGAAGAGAGGTTGGTAGTTGTTCTTATTTGTTGAACCAGGCCATATTTTAAGTTTATATAAACAAGTGTTCTCATGTGTATGTTCATGAGTTTAAGAACTGTTTATACAGTAGGTACATATTGTATACAAGCCTATTGAATTTTCCATTCGAATGGGGGAAAGTAGAGCAGGGTGTTATGCTCTATAAATACACATGTAAAGTCTGTGGGCTTGATTCACTAAAGCACGTAAAACTAACATAATATGCAGTTTTAAAAAAAAGCACGTAATTCGGGCATACCCTCGTCCGTATTCATCTACAAGCTGATCTAAAGATATATGGAAATGATTGATTAGCACTTCTTCAAGAAGTTTGAGGAAAAGGGTACTGGATGCTGTCATTGTTCCAAAGAGGGGAAGCCTGATTGTCTACAAAATTTTCAAGATGTGGGGCAGCACGGTGGCATAGTGGGTAGCACTTCTGCCTTACAGCACTGGGGTCATGAGTTCAATTCCCGACCATCTGTGAGGAGTTTGTATGTTCTCCCAGTGTTTGCGTGGGTTTCCTTTGGGTGCTCCGGTTTCCTCCCACATTCCAAAAACATACTGGTAGGTCAATTGGCTGCTAAAAAATTGATCCTTGTCTGTGTATGTGTGTGTGTGTGTGTGTGTGTTAGGGAGTTTAGACTGTAAGGCCCAATGGGGTAGGGACTGATGTGAGTGAGGTCTCCGTACAGCGCTGTGGAATTAGTGGCGCTATATAAATAAATGGTGATAATGGTGGTGTAGATATAAGATGCAAATGGGATGGGATACAAACGGGATACAATAGCATATTTCTAGCATGCTTATTTATAAAGTTAATTTCAGTTTATATTACATTTTGATTTCTGATGTAATTTAAGTAGATGCATGTTTTTAACTGTTTGAGAAATTTTTCACTGTGCCTTGAAATTCGATTGGGCAGCACTAGTATTTAAGAGATAACATCTGACACTTACTACACCCCCTAATGAAGTGACTATTGATGACGAAACGCTTTGGAATCTATCGCAACAAAGCAGTGTATCTAGTCACACCCTCTGATGTCACGGAATCCCCTCTGCCGTGTTTGAACAGCACTTCATGTGGGCTGTGAGTCTGTTTCCTGACGAAAGGACGATACAAAGATAACTTTTGAGGAACTGTCTATTTCAAAATGTGAGTGCGGTATATGCTTTTAATATTAAAACTCTTTTTATTATAACTATATTATTATATCCCGTTTGTATCCCATCCCAACCTCTGATTTGAAGATATGCATCTTGTTGAATACGGGTGTAGGTACAGTCTACTTTTGCAGCTCTTGCCATATTGAGACAGACACAAAACACTGTAAGAAACAAACAATACAAATGTGCAATTTAAAGTCCCAGTAGAACCACCATAAAAAAAACATTAATTTATTGTCACCTGTCATTGATGAAAAAACAAAAAACGTTTCTACTGTACATAAAATGATTTTTACAGTGCTCTTGATTGCAAACACGTCTTCAAGCATGTATACACAGCCGTCATCACTATCACTCAGCACTTACCCCTGCCCTGTAGCTGGTCCAAATCAAATGACTGAATAACACGTACCTTAGAGATGCCCAAAGCTTGAATCAGATGCTACTGAGTGTACTTGAGCTTGGCATGCCCTTACTGTACATTGATTACGTGCATACGCCACTTCCCTACCCTTTCCGCCCATGAAATTTTAAGATGTCGGAAGTGTCCATTGCGTTTGAAGATGAATTGGATGAACTTGCGCTCACTAGTGTAAAGTCCATTTCTGGATATGCACAATGCAATTTAAAACAAAATATGGCACATATCGAAATTTACGCTCCTTAGTGAATCAGGTCCAAGTGTACAATTCCACATACTGTGTCATGGTGGTGCCCGTGCCATGGCTACTCATTATGTGCTGTCTGGCTGCATCTCAGCCGTTGCTATGACACCGGGACATCACTTCCTCCTTCTCCGTCTCAGCTGTCACCAGTTAAACGGCCGGGACGCTTTTCTAATCAGAGCAGCGTCACGGCAGCTGACAACCGGAAGCATGCGCATTCGATGCACATTAATTAGTAGCCTCCTGAGGAGGTAAGTAGGCTAGTTGGAGCTCCCTCATTGGTCAGTGTGGGTATATAAGGCTGAGAGGACTTAGCCTCGCTGCTGGTTATAGCTTCTGTTCACACACTTGCTGATCTACTTCATATCCCTGTGGATTTTCTGCATGTAATCTGACTGATACCTATCGTGACCTCAGGTTTTTCTGGACCCTGCTGTTTGCTGATTACCCCTGGCCTGTGCCTGTTTATTGGGTTCTCTTTTGCTTGCAACCTGCCCTGACATTTGGCCTTTCCCTGGTTATTCTGAATTCTTCAGACCCACGACCCTTGGACTGATCCTTGGTTTAGTCTCTTGTATTCCGTTTACTCCTCCTATTTCCTGCTGTACGGTCTCTGTACATAAGCTCCCACTATGCTGAGTTTAAGACCTGGGAGCATCTGAGTACCTGTGAGCATAACTAGCTCTACGGGAAAGGCGACTGCTAAAGGATGAAGACCTCTACCATCTGTGCTGGGAGTTCATGTCAGTGCTGTCAGCCAAAGAATACTGTTTATGACTTATACATACCTCCCAACCTTGATCTCTTTGAGCAGCGGAATAGGCGGGCGTGCCTAGCACTTTTGACGCTAGCTCAGCTGCCTCATACTGTCCTTCTCTCCAAGTCCCATCCACCGCTGTTGTTCTGCCATGCACAGAAGCGGTGGACAGAATCTCCCTTAACCTTCTCACTGATCAGTACTAAGCTGACCCGATCTGCGTAGCGAGACAGAGCACTCAAGTCGGGATTTTCCCGGCTAAATCAGGACGGTCGGAAGCAATGCTTATATCATTTTATCAGCTCTATATCTATCTATATGCTTTGAGAGCCATGTTTCAGGATTCAAAAATATATTCCTTTTGGTTACAGACTGAAGAAGACTTGCCTGTTCCATACTTTGAATGAATCTCATTCCTTTGACTTACCCTATTAAAGTAAGTTAATATACCACAATAATGTTCTGTCATACTAACCTGGCTTGAAAGTGCCTCTGGCACTCAATGCACACTGACATCTTGACAGCACTCATATCATTAAATTCTCATGTATGTAGTGGTTTTTTTTTATATAGCAATGAGCAGCACAAATGCCCATTAAGCTCTGAAATGGTAATATCACAGAGCACAATTGGAAACAGAGAAGTAATCTCATTATAGCACAGGGGTTGGATACCTAGACAAGCATTTTCAGTGCATACTTTTTATAAATACAGAATTTACTGTTCCCTTTAATTATATAATTTACATTCAATTATACAAATTAATGTTAAAATATAATTACAATTAATAATTAATGTGGGCTGCACAGTGGCCTAGTGGTTAGCACTTCTACCTCACAGTACTGAGGTCATGAGTTTGATTCCCGACCATGGCCTTATCTGTATGGAGTTTGTATGTACTCCTATGTATGCGTGGGTTTCCTTCCACACTTAGTTTTGCAAAACAAAAGGACCTTGAATGCTCAAGATATATAATTATTAAGAACTTCTGTCTTAAATGGTACATGGTAAAATAAGATTACATGGGTGACATTATTTTTAGATTGCGCTATAAAATGTGTTTTATAAATTGTTAACAAATTGATTTATGTGTGGTAGGAGATGGCTGAAAAGCTTTTGTCCAAGATCTCATAAATGTTTTTCACATGGTAATAAATACCTTTGAGCCTATTACCCAGAACTCAGGATATATTTATTATCCATTTCAGCTATGCCAGATCAACTAGACCAAAGCCCGGTGACAACAGTTAATTGGTTCACTTCAATAAAATGTTGCCAGTCAACATTCCATCTATTATGATGTCAATTTTATAATGTTTTTTTACAGAAACAATTAAATTACTATGTTTAAACAAACCATGGATTTTACTTTGATTTATAAAATGCATAAGAAAAAAACGATAGATTTGCACCTTACATTCTAACACTTGAATGTACTGTTAGTTTTGCCATATATTGATGAAGAGGGCTTTGCAGGCAGCAAGATGTTGCTATAGACAACAGTACCAAACATGAATCCTATAGGACATAAGGTACTATTACTATTATCAGACTTCTGTTATTTAAGGCGTCATTTTAGTGTGTTCATAAGGGGCCTGTGTATGCTGTTTTTTGTGGAAATTGCTGTACGCATGCTCAGACTATACACCAGTGAACACAAGAGCATGCAATTCAAGTTCAAATGCAAATGACACATCCTTCATTCTATAATTTGAAGGGTGGAACGGGGCAGAGAAGGGGGGTATGCAGGTGGGCAATGTATAGTAAGGGCGTCCCAAGGTCAAGCGCACACATTTTCATCTGATACAAGCTCTGATCATCTCTGAGGTACCTGATTTTTAGCCATATTACTCGCACCAGCTACAGGACAGGTATAAGTGCCCACTGATAGTGATGACGCATATGGATGCCAGAACATGTGTTTGCCATTAAGAGCAACTGTAAAAATGCTTTTTATGTACAGCAGACATTAATAACATCCTGATATATGTATTTCATGTATCAAGCAAAAAAAAAAATTTTTTTATTATTATCAAATGTATTTTTATTAATGATTATACTGTAGTATTAAAAGGTTTTAATGTATTTAATCTTTTTTTTATGCTACTTTATATTGCTCATATGCATTGTGCGTATCCTGCAGTGTGTTTTGTCTGTCTGCATATGGCAAGTGCCATAACATACTCATACCAATATTTAAATGGAAACATTTGTTCCGATTGGCTTGTATTTGAATACGGGTGTAGATGGGTGCAATTTCCATCCACTTAAAAAAAAAAAAAACGCAAACTGTGTTCACTTTGCGTTCCTGGATGAATCATGCCCAATATGTGAATATTGCACCCTCCAGCAACAGCATTACCTTTTAAAGTAATGCCTTCAAGTAAGCTCATGAACAATCACCTTCCTTGTAATAATAAATATTATAATTAATTGATTAAAATATTTATTTACCTTTTTCAAAAACATTTTTGCAGATTTGTGCCTTAATCATGGATTCACCAAGTACTTTGCTCTGGGTTAGCACATTACACAGGAATCCAATCACTATGATTTTGAACATCTTGGGTACTCAGATCTGAAACAAGTATCAAAAAAAATATGAGTAGAAAGAGAGAAATAGACAATAAATGCAATGAATTATCAATTGAACAGCCACATTTACATCAGTAATCCTTTGCATGAGTTTGGTTATAGCCCCTATCTCTGTGGAGTTTGTATGTTCTTTCCATGTTTACTTGAGTTTCCTCCAGGGGCACCAGTTTCCTCCCATACTTCAAAAACATATTCATCATCATTATCATTATCATCATTTATTTAGATAGCTCCAGCAAATTCCGTAGCGCTTTACAATTGGGGACAAACACAGTAATAGACAATACTGGGTAATAGAGACAGACAGAGAGGTAAGAGGTAATATTGGTAGGTTAATTGGCTGTAGACTAAAATGTACCCTAGTATGTGGGGAAAATGTATGCTATAAACTGGACTGGGAGAGTGACTGATTTGGATGATTAATTCCCTGTATACCACTGCATAAAATATTTTCTCTATATAAATAAACAATAATAATAATCTATCCTCTCCTGGGTGTCAAGCACTGCACTTTTCAGCGATTTCAAATAATTTCAAATCGCTGAAAATCACAGGCGATTTTATGTGCAAATTCGCCATATGTATTAACCTGCGATTTTGACGTTCCAAAATTCAAACTCCAGGGATTTGTGTCGATTTTAAATCACCTATCCCGCCTGTAGTTTGGCCATCCAAAAACGTACTAGTAGGTTAATTATCTAGTATCAAATTGACCCTAGTCTGTCTGTGTTTTAGGGAATTTAGACTGTAAGATCTATTGTGAGGGAGTTCTCTGTACAGCGCAGCGGAATTCGTGGCGCTATATAAATAAATAAATGATGATGATGATAGTGGGTCATTCAGTCTCAGCTCTATCAGTAGCACGTTTCTTAAGTATATGAGACTTTTCTTTTATACAGAACCAGACAAGGTCCAAAGCAAGTTTGCAATTACCGTACAGGATTAGAAGGTAGCAATACACCTCAATAGTACTTCAACAGAACGGTAAACAGTTATAGTACATTACAATTAGACATCTACTTAGCAGCATGTTACCATTAAAAATTGGATATCTTGCTAGATTCCCATATTCAGAATCAATGAAGCTAAAAATAAAGTTGGCTGATATTAGGTGCACATTCTGTGTTTGTCATTAAATTATAATAAGAGTTTTACTCACATTGTATGGTATCTTCTACCACAATTTAATATTATACAAAAAAATTCATGGCATCTGGGGACACAAGACACCGTTTATGTACAGTTGTGCTAATACTTACACAAAAGATTATATGTTAAATACAGATTAATAGTACATATAACAACTTGTATCTCTTAAACCTACCATATTAATTGGCATGAGGGATATCTCTTAAATTGCAACATAAATAAAAAAGAACACAGATACAGTCTTAGATATTATCATCATCATCATCATCACCATTTATTTATATAGCACAACTGATTCTGCAGCGCTGTACAGAGAACTCATTCACATCAGTCCCTGCCCCATTGGAGCTTACCATTTAAATTCCCTAACATCCATACACAGACTGAGAGAGAGAGAGAGAGAGAGAGAGAGACTAAGGTAAATTTTGATAGCCGCCAATTAACCTTCCAGTATGTTTTTGGAGTGTGGGAGAAAACTGAAGCACCCGGAGGAAACCCACGCAAACACGGGGAGAACATACAAACTCCACACAGATAAGGCCATAGTCGGGAATTGAACTCATGACCTCAGTGCTGTGATGCAGAAGTGCTAACCACTAAGCCACTGTCCTGCCCACCTATTGTTTAAACTGTCCCCTTATAATTTTACCTGGCTCTGAAAATTAATAATTATGAATAAAGATGATCAAAAATGACTCAGTTTTCTCAAGTTATCAGATATTGCTCAGGTTAGGCATCTTAAATTAATTACTCGTTTTATTCATAGAGATGAAAAATAAGTATATGACTTCCTACTAAAATGACTGATTCTGATCATTATCGTTCACATATTTATTTTTTGAAACAGTAGAGACCATACCAGAGAAAAGGAAATTGAGTGAAAACTGAACTTCTGTCTCCACTGGCATTGTCTTGGTGGATCCAAGAGAAAATAGATCTGAGCAAAGATTTCAGGGACATTTCATTTTTAAACCAATAGCTCGAATTCGTTAAGTATAATAAAAAAAAGTTAGCTTATTTATAGTTATGAAAACAGTTGTTTAAAAATATCTCTCTACCTCTCACCTGAACTCGCTCAGCTCCTTGTACTTTGCCTTGACCATCAGAAGATAGCAAGTGAGGGATATCTCTCTCTGTCTCTCTCTCTTTCTCTACATATATTTATATACATATATTCGTGTATATATACCAAATACACAAATATGCAAACTAGTGTTTAGTGAGGCAAATCAAGATTATATTTGAGTACACTGATTGTCTTCCAAGATCAAAGATTAGTAAATGTCATATTTATTCTGTGTAACTTGTGCTTCATTGCGTTTTGAACACCGCAATAAGAAAAAAACAGCAATCATTGAATGTAAATAACTACTTTCACACCATGTATTTAACCAGAGAACCTTATTTAACCAGTCAGCAAACATTTAAAAATGCGCTTCTTGCTAAAATCTCCAAAATGCACAGACAGACAAAATTGGGCATTCCTAGTTTGCAATGTTGAAGCTTGATTTTTGAATCCTAAAAATATAAATATTATAGAGCCTGTTCAATTTCCTGCTGAAGCATTATCAAGCATGAAAACGTTTTTACCTTTTTGCATTTCAAATCTTCCCCTTCTCGATATCGACCAAAAAAAACAGAACTTCTTAGCATAGACAGTATAGAGTGATAGTCATAATACCAAGGTAGCTTCACTGTATTATCCACAACACACATTTAGATGAGCATTTTCACACTCAGACAAATATCTTCTATTAAAATAAACCATTGTTTATTATTGTAACGACCATCAAAAGGGCAATAACTGTGTGAACAATGTAACAATACACTGTGCACTGTTATTCAATATTCAAGGAACAACACATAACACAAAGAGCATACTTTACAAGCCACCTTGTTCTCCTACTACTGGCCAGAGATCGATCAAGTCCCAATGTCACCCTGCTTTCAGCGACCACACACAAGGATGAGAGATCTGCATGTGGGGGAATGTAGCAGGAACAGAAGCCATAATTTCCAGCCAGTTTTATCAATGTTCAATAACCCCAGCCTCCCAGGGTACAAATTTTAAAAGACCCTCTGGTTCCCATGGTGTATTCTACACACTTTCAGAATCACATGTCCCAAGTCCTAGAGTTGTAGCTGTTAGTGTCTTGTAGCACAGAGCTTTGTACTGGTCTTAATGGTGACAATACAGCTATTTAGTACAATATTTACACATAATATTTTCTATACATACATGTTAACACCACATGGTGAAAATTAACAACATCTAAGGGAAAGTACAAGTGGCATTTTTCCGAATGAGAGTGGGTTACAGGTGGGGGTTGAAGGGGATTGGGTGCCAAAAGAAGATATCAAAAGACCCGTTAATAAGCCCCTCAGAGGGTGGATGATTTGCCCACAGAAAGACATTTCACCACTGTAATACACACTATTTTGAAGACTCCATTAACCTTATCACTGTAGTATCATTGCACACCATTAACCGCTTATTTGCCTTCTCACGTTTTACAACCCTGGCTATATGGGTGTGCACAATACCCAGTCAGTACATTGTAATATCAACCAGTGATTTTTTTTTATTTTGCAATCACTTACATTAATATCTTTAGCTGGCCATTCACTTGCTAGTCCTTCTGCTCGGTGCAAGCCTGGGTGACAGGATTAATGTCTGATTTAGCCAGACACATAGGTGGTCACATTGAAAGAGATCCAGGAGTTCAGCTTCTAGAGCCTAATGGTTCGATTATTGTCATTGGGCTTGTTAGTGAGATCAGAAGATGACCAAAGACACAGGCAGATGTGATCTGTCTGCGGTCACCAGGAAGTGGCTGGTTGGGCTTCTGCCCCGGGGCCCGGTTCCAATGTAGACTACTTTGGACTGCGTCACTGGGCTATCTTTATTTTTATTTTCCTTTAAAATGTTCCAAATAGGTTGCTGAGCCGAATCTCGCTAAACTTTTCCAGCCAACCCCTGGCGGTCACCATTCAATGACATTTATAAACATGCATATTAATGATCTTAATAATTTTGATAATATCATTATTAGGCATAAGTGTTGTTTTCTGGACAATCATGCTGCGATTTCAGGCCAATTGCTATTATTGACAAAATAGCGTGTTTCAGCAGAATTATAATTATCGTTTTGTGTGTAGTGTGTGTAGTTTCAAAATGACTCATTGTGATAGGTATCATCATCATCATCATTTATTTATATAGCGCCACTAATTCCGCAGCGCTGTACAGAGAGCTCATTCACATCAGTCCCTGCCCCATTGGAGCTTACAGTCTAAATTCCCTACTATAGGCACACACACACAGAGAGGGAGAGAGGGAGAGACTAGGATCAATTTTTTTTTTTATTGCAGCCAATTAACCTACCAGTATGTTTTTGGAGTGTGGGAGGAAACCGGAGCACCCGGAGGAAACCCACGCAAACACAGGGAGAACATACAAACTCCACACAGATAAGGCCATGGTCGGGAATCGAACTCATGACCCCAGTGCTGTGAGGCAGACGTGCTAACCACCACGCCACTGTACTACCTGCTGATCTGTCTGCTTAGATCATTTTCAGTACTTGTTTTTATATAGGCCAGTTGACATGAAGGATTAGCTGTGCAGGGATGAGCTGTCTGAGTCTCATACCCAGCCAAAGCCTTTGCTCAAGAAATGGATCCCTGCTTAGCAGCTCAGTCATGATAGATTTATAGTATGAAAGCTTTCTCTAGTGCTGCTCTCTGCCCTTATAATTAGTAAGTGGCATTTGTAAAAACAAATAGTCCTACCAGAGGAGAGGAGGGCTAGTGTCAGGAGGTACCAGGATGAAGATGGTACCGGGGCATGAGGCACGGTTGTAGCTGTGGTTCAAGTGGAAGTGAAGCTCATATAATCTATAAATGAAATACAAAAATGGAAAAATTAGGCATGTAACTAAATTAAATGGGAGTTTTGTGTATTTGTATCTATATTCATAGGTAGACTGTCCTATTGGGCATATGGCATGATGCCCCTGTGGGCCACAAAAACTGCTCTGATCTTGCAGCTTCCCTTTGGTCCATGGTATCACATCCGCCTAGGCTGTACAGCAGCAGTAGCACATACAAATTTAACCCCCAAGTAAAACTGTGTTGATTTATCTTCGTAAATGAGGCTTTATGTAAATGTACTAATTTACTAAGACTAGTTAGGGAGTATTTTCATACTTACACTTAATAATTATCTTGGACAATGGAAGAAACACCAAAGGGCTGATGCAGAGTGAGTTTGCACAGCGTGAAATCACTCTGACCATGCCCAGCGCATATACAAGTAAAAAATTAGAAGCGCTAAAAATCTCATTCCCAGCATGCCTGAAATAAACTATTTGATGTTACTCAAACACAAGTTATTTTATTTCTACAAGAGAGAATTAAAAATTTATAGAAAATCAATATCACGGATCAATTAAATTGTATCAACATATTGCCCCCAATCTTACAAAGAGGGAATAAAACATTTAGCATATTAATACATAATCAATAGCATCAATTACCAAGATGAAATCCAGAGTCAAGACAGGTTCTTCCTGCTACCGATTTGGTATCCCACAATATTATTAATATAATTGCACAATGGAAGTATCTTTTATTGTCACCTTAGGAGGAAAGTTTGTGATTAAATATAGAAAGAAAGTACTGATTAACACTGCTTGAGTGGCAAACGATATATATGGATAGGTATAATAGAAAACTTGAGTAACTACCTTCAGCGAGCTGCAAGACGCAGCCTCTATGTCTTCAACACAATGATTTTTGCTCCAATGCACTGCCATGTTCAATTCATATCAACTTGGGCAATAACTACGACCAAGGTCTAAAGGATAATTACCCCTTGTTCCTTCTCTTTGTTCTTTTCAATGATGTTCAAAACAGATTGTCCATGGTATAAGATGTCTACAGTCGCTGCCACATTTTTTTGCCGGGTATAGTGGTGATTTACTCATATAAGCCTATGCAGACTTGCGTGATTCTGGCACATACCCCTACCTTCACCTGGAGAGGTGGGATGTGGTACAGAAAGGGTGTTCTAATGTTGGTTGGGTACAATAAAGGAGTGTTATGTGAAGACTAATAGCAAATGTTTTTTTTCCAAAGGAAAACAAACGTTTACATACTTATATTGCGCTTACCACCTGGCTCTATGTATGTGTATGTGGGTGTTAGTATGCATATCCTACGGAGAAAAAATAAGACAGCGCTCACTTAATCCCATATTATACATGGTGCAAGCTGCACAGAAATATATATGCCCTATATGTATACAAAGCAAAAATAAATCCTTAACACTGCAAATGTGTGTTTATCTAGCAAATATACTATTACATTCACTTACATTTTCATGCTGCCACTTCTAAATTTCCACTACTAAGTATAAAGGAAGGACTGGCCGCACAGTAATTTTTTTCTTTACATGAACCTATGGTTATTGAACTGTGCCAATACATATTAATATAGCCAGGAAGTAGCAGACTTCTATCTTTCACTTTTATAAAGTGCAAAGGAGAGCTGATCATTGCTATATGGTTATGCTGAAGAGACAAATGAATTAAATATATTGTAATACTAGTGGAATTTGGTAGATATTCTATAAGTTTGGTAATTTTGTTTTTTTAACTCAAGTTCCTAGTCATCTGCAATATTATTATTATTATTATTATTGTATCATTTTTCATTTATGTGTACAACCAAAGCTGTACAAATATGTATTGAGTAGCCCCATGCCCATAATATGTGTCCCATATCTAATATATACAACTCTATACTTGTAAAATCCATACTCAGCATACCTGTTCCCTGCCCAACAAAATAGTCCGTAAACACACGGTTGCCCATCTTGCCCAACCAGGGCTCTTTATTATACATTATGCGTGTTTATATTTTCTTTACTTGTACTAAATACTAGGAGGTTCTGGAGCCATCCTCAAACCATGAAACATCACCCACATTTAGTTAGAGCAGACCAGCTCCTCAGAAGTGCAATCTTTTGAACCACTGACAGATGCCACCATCTTGATGCACAGATTACAGTACTTCTCATAACAGAAAAATAGGCTCATTACAGTACAGAAGGCCATGTAACCAGCAGGAATGTATTTTTGCACTTGGATGAAGATGAGTCTGTGCACAGGAAGAGCTTTAAATACAGATTAGACTATGTTCTTTTTAGGCCAGCAAGGTTACATTCTACAGATTGTTATGGGAAATCAGAGCTAGATATAAATCTACAATTCCTTTTCTGATATACATTTTTACCATACATAAAGGGCTACAACATAAACAGGTTTCTCAATCAGAGACCATTCCTACAGTATGTCTTTCCACGTTGTATTTATTATATAACACTGGTTAGTTCTGGGTCATTATAATAATGGCAAACCATGCTCCTTGAACAATGTCTAGTTACAATTATCCTTTGTTGTGCTTCAGACTACTCCCTTTGAAAAACATCTAAATTAGAGCAGTGACAATGAATGTCTGTTTAACATAATGCCTTTGTTAAATGTTGGCAACATACGTGAATTTTTTATCTTATAAGCTATTGAGCAACACTTAATGAGGCATTGGGCAGGTAAGCAAAAATAGCTTGTGAAGGTCAGTGTGCTTTATATTTCCTTGTAACCAGATTGAGTTATTATGCCTAAGGCTCCACGGAATATTGGGAATGACATCTGCAATGTTGCACCAGTATTATCACCATCCTAATTCTTGTTGTCTTAATGGCTGAAGAAACATGTATTTTCCTGTTGGCCTACTCCAACGTGGAACAAGGAGCAAACAACAGGTGGACTGCAAGAGACAAGGGAACCAAGATTGGCTCATTATTTTCACCTTAATTTTCAAGTTTTCTGATGGCCAACAAATAATAATCAAATATGAGTGAAATATCATATGTTGTGCAAATGTCTGCTGACATAAGTTCCTCTTGTTGTTTGGCGACGACTGTTCAATATTATAATAATTGACTATGTTATTTCCTAGCATACTTATTTATCAATTCAAAGAGTACCAATGAGGAACTCTCAATTTGTCTAATACTATTTTGTACTCCTCAATTTGGTACACTGGTTTATTCAGAGCTTGAACCCACCAATAGTTGTACAAATTGTAAACGGGTTCTCCTATCTTCATATACTAAACAAAATCCGATAAGGGGATCAGTTTATACAATGATTGCCAAGTGCCTAGATAACAATGTGTAGCTTCACCCAAGATCAGGAAAAATTATTTCATATCAAGAATGTTGCCAGATTATCTAAAGACTGGGCAATTAAACTCATCACATATGTTGTTGCTTCTTCCAGCAGTCATACATGGCAGACAGCTATATGTGATCCCAAATAAAGATCGGGGACCTGATTCATTAAGAAACATACATGATGATATGGTCCATATTTTGTGTAAAATCGCTCTGTGCATGCACCAGTGAATGCAGCAATATCAATCCATCTTTGAGCGCAAGGCACCCTTACAACAGCCCATGATTTCATGGGCGGAACAGAGAGGGGACTGGTTGTATGCACGTAGTCAATGCACAGTAAGGGCGTGCAGCACAGCAGCGTCCAATTCAAGCTTTGGGCATCTCCAAGATACGTGTTTTTCTGTCATATCACTTACATCAGCTACAGGTTCGGGTGTAAACGCTGATTACTCACAATGATGATCTTTAATGCATGCCAGAGCGTGTGTTTGCAATCAGGACCAACTGTAAGAATGCATTTTGTCTACATTAGTCACTCATAACATCCTAATAAATGGATTTTATGGGGGGTGGCGGGGATGAAAAAATAAGACTTTTTTTAATGCTTTGTCATTAATAACTATATTATTAACAGGTGACATTAATAACATTTTTGTATGCATTTTTTTTGGTTTGTATAATCTAATATATGCATTGGACGTATCCTGCAGTGGATTGTCTGTTAGACCAGAGCGTACTTAGACACGTATTCAACATGAGCCATATTTTCAGATCCACTCCCTGTTGAGTACAGACGTGTGTCTGCCCGGTTTACGAACGCTTTAAAAAGAAAACGTAATTTACTTTCATTTTGCGTGTCTTAATGAATCAGGCCTGGAATGTTTTTTTTTTTATTAAATTCTTGCTGGTTTTGAAATCATGCAGCAGTTTATGTATATCAAACAAGGTGCTGTAAGTCAACAAATAATGTATATACATACATTATGAAATGGTGGCTCACTCTGGTTGTTAGTCAGAGCTTTGACCCATTGTGCTGGGGTCTGGCAAAATCTCTATTGATAATGCTGCTTGTCATGGTATGTTTACAAGCCTAATCCAATCAATTATTTAATCAACAATGTGTGCAGAATTGTTACAATCTCCTAGCAGGACTAAATACCGTTAGGGTTCCTGGTGCTGGCAAAATAGCCATAGCTGAGGAACCGACAAGGTGAAGGAACTCAGCCATTTAAGTGGCCACATGGTGCCAAGCTAGCAAACTGCCAAATATGAATAAGTCTTATCCATGTTATAGTCTCCTGGTGCTGGTTGATCCATGAGTGGCCAAGCCTCTTAGTCCAGAGAGAATGGGTCATAAGGGATAAAATTGAAGTTGATTGGATGAAGAATGTATAAATGTGAGAGAAGAAGCCAATGTCAATAAAGATGCAAATGAAAAAAGAGTCTTTGAAGCACAAGCAGAGTAATTAAATTTCAACTTTGCTTGTACCCAGATTGGTAGGAGTGAGGGCCTATGTATACATTTGAGGTCTCGTTGTCCTAATTGACTTGATCTTTAGCAAGGTGCCGATTGCAGTAAGTGAAAAATAATGTGACTGACACTTTTATCTGTAGCTGGTATTGCTGGGGATCCTCGCACATTGCAGTAGTATTGTCTGCTTTGTGATATATCTTTGCTCTCAGTGTCAAATTCAAAGCCCCAGCTAATTAGTTGTAGTATTTACAAAAGGACTGTTGCAGGTGATCAATCACCTGCTTTATCTGACACTCATAATTAAACTTGTTTAGGAGTCATACAGCATAGCAGCCTGAACCCTCAGCAGGTTTCCTAAGCATTCCTTGCTTCCTCATTGCTAAAGATACACTGCTCTACATATACAAAATTCAGGAACTGCAACACAGATTAGTGAGTTTAAAAAATTCCCTTAGGAGTAATATTATAGTATATAATATAGTGGATTTTTTTTTTAATTAGTGTCTTTTAAAAAACGTTGTGGATGTTTTATTTACATTGTTCTCTGGGTATGCTGGCATTTGTACTAAGCGTCAGCATGCCCAACCCCTTAATGGCAGCCTGGGACTTTTAATGCACCACAGACAAAAACTACTGGGAAAAAGGGGTGAAGGTGGGGCAGGGGCGGGGGTGGGGGTGGCGGTAGGACAGTTTAGCTTTCCAGGAAGGGGTCTTGAAAGCATATTTTCAGACAGAGAAGTTTGAATAAATGAGCCTGATTGCAGAGCTATGGACTGCCTGTGTAAACTATGTAGCTCTTTCTCATACTCCCCATATCATTTTATTATCTGGCTTTATTTAGTTGTTTAGTCATTTTTCAGTGGTCTTAATTTTTATTGCTAAGGAAATTTAATAAAAGATTTTTTTTTATAATTTTGTTGCTTCTGGCAGATATTGCATGATTTTGTTTCTTAAAAAATATATATACGTATATATATATATATATATATATATATATATATATATATATATATATGTATATACCCTTTTGATAAAGTCTCGCTGGAGACGAAACGCGTTAAGGAGGTTCTGTACTTGGTGAAAGCTGATGCGAGGAGGTTCCCATATGCCATTTCCAGAAAGACTCTGAGGGGACTACCGCAAGTGTTTTCTATGCAGATAAGCCTGTTTTATTATACCCGATGTACGGGCATTTTATTGCTTTTTATGGATGTAGGCTGCTATTAAACTGGATAATATCCTCTAATAAGCCTGTTTTTATGAATACACTGCATTAACTCTATTATTGATTTGGAGTCCAGTTGTGTATTCTCTGTTTAAAAGGACATTAAAGCTCTGGGGGCACTACCCCTGAGAAGCTAATCACTGCATTATCCTCTCACAAGTTGTTTCTATTACGCATGCACTATATTAAATTATACCAATGTATATGAAGTTTTAACTGTTAACCCCCTGTTGAAGAGGTGGAGTGCAGTTCAAAAGGTGCTGTTATCCCAGTAGAATTAACCCCTGGAGAATTAATCATTCTGCACCTTTTGTCTGAATTAACTCCAGAGTGTCTTGATGTGACTCATATATAGTAGTATTTGCTTGGAAATCAGCCTGACACGGGAAACCTATACTGCAGATTTTCCTGTTATAGTGTGACCCACCCACCCTGTCAGAGTCTTATGCTAAATGCAGCTTTTGTGGTGAGACCCCATACTTTTCTTCCCCACTCAATTGCTTCAACCATTTGAGGCTATGTGCACTTCACTTTTATGAAGGGGTCACACCATTTAAAAAATAAATATTAGTATGTTTTTAAGCAATACAAAGGTCTGTGCTGAGGAGTATGATCATCATCAGGAATATTGAGCCAGGGGTAAAGCACCCCCAACAGATACACCTCGTTGTATATCTGCAACTGCTTAAACTTCTGACTGTACTGCAAATACGTGAGCGTGCCCTTATTGTAGTTACATCCTCTTGTCTGCCCATTCCCTCCCCTGTTCCCCCTCTCTAAACGTAAGGAGTTGTATGTATAAGATGTTCCCGAATCTGCAAATATAAGTATGTGTATGCATTTTGTGTGCACACAGTATGGAAATGTCTATTTTCCATACACAAAAAAATGTACGTCAAGCCTATAAGTTCTGTGTGGTGCTGACATCTTCTGGTCATTTACATTATTGCATCATTTTACCTGATTTACACAGCTGATACGTGCCATATTTTGGTTGGTCTACATACATTGTATTTAAACTGAAATGTCCACCTTTGCACAAAAAATAAAATGTAATTATCTGGAATTCGGTGCTTTCTAGTGTGTGGTTGGCTTACTCGTCAAATGTCCCTAATTTAAAATTTTAATAATTTGTTTATGTAACGTTTTGTCCCAGGAAATGTCTCTACTTTTCAGTATTGACCAAGAACTCAAATAATTGCAGTTTTTGCTTGCTGGGTGCAATTCCTATAATCTATTCTTATTATCCAGGCTTTCTAAGGCAATATATCTTGAAGAGGAGTAGTTAAAATGCAGTAAAAGTACTGTTTGTTATAATCAAACATAGTACTTTCTACTGGTGATTATAATGCTTTAAGGTTCCCCCAGGAAACAATGTGTGTGTGCTGTGCTTAAATGGATTTATTTGCTCAGCAGCAAAATGTCCCAGGAAACTATTTTAAAATGTTGGCAATTATGGGCTAGCGTACAATACGGATCATACCCCCAGATGCTCTAAAGTCTGTTAAGTGAGGGCCTTTAAGGACACCTTTCTTAACTAAGTAAGGGACTTTATAAAAAAATTAGGCAAGTAGCTATGCTCTGTGTAAATTATTGATACAAATGAACTCTTCTTACTTAAACCTATGAGCGTTACTCAGGTTGTTAAGTAAGGCACTGCTGCTAATTAACAAGTTCTACACAAGAGCAAAACTGATTATTTAACAGATGAGCAGTTCAGATTCCATGAAATCCGATGTCTTCTTCAGAGCCATTTTAGAACAGACAGCGTGTAGGGAGGAGGTTAGCTGCGGTGCTCTGCTCATAATATAGCATTAAGAGTGAACCAGGGACATAGGAAAGCAGTAGAACCCTGTCATTATTGTAAAGCAGCTCTGTAGAGAATAGTCAGCTGCAAAAGTTTGCTGATCAATTGCTTTTCATTTCAATCTTAAATAGACTTTACACAGACTAGTAGCTACTGCTTGTTGTTAATGCATTGCATTGCATATATATAATAGTACTTTATAGTATATACAGACTGAGTCAGATAGATATCATTCTGAACTAACTAGTATATTTATTTCTTTGAGAAAAACAGTGCTTTTGCTGTCAGACTATTAGCAGCAGAATCCCAAAAACAAACTGATTTCTTTCTTTTAAACTTGAAAGTTTTTCTAGTGAAAGTAATCTTGTGTGGGGCAGTGACAAGTAAAATTATTTTGAAAAAACCTTGATGTTTGAGTGTGAGATTCAAGAGTCTATATATTAATATATTCTAATCTTTTCTATTATTCAATACTTGTTTAATTTTGAAGGCTCATTCAGTGAAATCTATATTTAAAAAACTCTGTTTGTGAGGGTCAGCACACAGCAGCAACTCCCCCCCAAAACAAAAACCCAAAACAAAACATATATTCTAATATTCTAATCTTTTCTGTTTTTCAATACTTGTCTATTGTGGAAGGGTCATTCAGTGAAATTTATATTTAAAGAAGACTGTTAGTAAGAGTCAGCACGCAGCCCGAAACCCCAAAAGACGCTATATATCCTAATATATTCTATTTTTTAATACTTGTCTATTTTGGAGGGGTCTTTCAGTGAATCTATATTCAAAAAATGGAATTTGTGTATGAGGGTTTTTTCTGGGCATTTTTGACATTCAGTGAGATTTGCAGCAGCTGCAAAAAAAATGTCATCTGCCATGCCACCAAATTAAGCAAACCCATTGGATAAATTAAACAATAAACAAAATTTAGTGTAAGGTGCAACAGATAAAAATGTTGAAACGCTATGCACACACTAAATTTGAAACATTATACAGCAGGCATTATGTAGAGTGAAGAGTCAGCAACAATCCAATATCATTAGATGAACAGAGGCATCAGTAGATATTTAGACAAGTAGGTACCCAATTGTAAAGAGCTACATATTTTGTTGTCGCTATATAAATAAATGAGGATGCTGAGAGTAATGTGGCCTGCACACATACTACAAATAATCAAAGATTGGGCACACAACACATTGCCAGAGTATCCATTGGTTGCCAAGAGCATGGCTTTCAATAACTTGCCGCTATATGAATAAATGAGGATGCTGAGATGAAGGTGGCCTGCAACCATACTACAAAAAAATGTTGAAACACTATGCACGCACTAAATTTGAAACATTATACAGCAGACATTATGTAGAGTGAAGAGTCAGCAACAATCCAATGTCATTAGATGAACAGAGGCATCAGTAGATATTTAGATAAGTAGGTACCCAATTGTAAAGAGCTACCTATTTTGCTGTTGCTATATAAACAAATGAGGATTCTGAGAGACAAATGTGGCCTGCACCCATACTAAAAACAATCAAAGATTAGGCACACAACACATTGCCAGAGTATCCATCGGTTGCCAAGAGCATGGCTTTTAATAACTTGCCGCTATATGAATAAATGAGGATGCTGATAGATAAAGGTGGCCTGCAAGCATACTCCAAAAATTCAAAGATTAGGCACACAATACATTGCCAGAGTATTCATCAGTTGCTTTCTGAATGGACGTGGGGTGTGTGCCCTTAACCCCATTTCTCCTATCTCCGTGCTATCGGTTTCTGCTCATAACCTTTTACTAAATTGAGTCCTGGGGGCATCTGAGTACCTGTGAGTACATGCAACTCTACAGGAAAGGCAGTCGCTATAAGTGAAGTCCTCTCCTGCTAGTTCTAAAAGCTTATGACAGTTACTAGGAAACTGTAAAATCGTAAAGGATTATATCCTGTGACCAGTGGTGTAATGACAATCACACCTTCCACTTTTTCGTTTTGCTATTAGTTGTTAGCTGACTCCCATTGCTCTGTTTTTTAAATAAATGCATTTTTGTTTAAATAAACAGCGCTGTGACCTTTTGCCAAATTAACATTGGTGTCTGTGTGGTTATTTATTTATTTAATTACAGTAATAGTAAGTCTGAACATGTGTAGGACGTTTGGGTGCAATGAAAGGGAGACATCAACACTATTCAGTTTATTATTTTTTTTAATTGAATCAGATAAAGCAAATGCAATGATGGCAAAGTTACAAAATCCTTCATTAAGACAGCTCGCTGCAGAATTTGGTCAATATTGGTGAAAATTGGAACCGTTGTGAAGGGATCATTAGAAAATAGATTGGAAATTATTGTAAATTAATGCTAATTCTATAAATAGTAATATATGAATAAAACTGCTCAAAATCACATTATTTTACCTATATTTTTACAATTTGCAATTAATTCCAGATCCAAAACCAAATTCTTTGTTTGATGAAACCTGAGGCAGAGCCTAAATACGAAGTTGGGTTTGAACCAACACCGGTTTCGAAACTGAAACACGAGGGTCAGCGCACATCTCTAATTTAAATAGCATTCTGCTTACTTAAATTACCACTTCTGCTGCATATGTAAGTAATGGCAGTGTATTAACTAATGTGGAGAACTGTTTTCCTCTCCCTTCTCCCCAAGCACTATGTGATGTTCCAGTGCAGCATAAAGCTTATTAGCTGTCTGCTGTGACTGCCAACATCACGGGGTAAATATATTAATGTCCGGATTCTTCAACTCCGGCGTGTTCAGCGTCTTCGGCGATTAAATTTAAAGCGGCGCTGCATTGTAAATGCAGATTGCCAAATATAAAAGTGCTTAGAGGTGAACTGAATATGAAAAAGGAGAAAGCTACATGGATTAGAAGATTAAAAAAGAACTTTCACTTTTGCATGCTACTTGTCATGCTCATTTTCCCTGCTGCAAAGCTGCACTGAAAATGAGTGCACTGCATCCTATTCACATCACTGGAAGAATTCCCCAGAACTCCAGCAAAGCAGTGCTATGGATGGACTGAGGCCTCCAGTGCAAAAGCCGACTCTCCAATGGACACAGAAATGATAAAGAAGAAACTGTCCACAGTGCCAAAAGAGAAGATGTGGAAAGAACACGAGATGTAAAATAGAGATTCTTTTTTATTGCACTTCTAATTGTGTCTGATTATTTTTGAATTGGAAACATGGGGCAACAGATATAGAAAAGGAACTGAACCCTAATAATATGATACGTGTCCATTAATAGCATCTCTTGATTGCTGTTTATTAGGACAACATGGCTCAAGACACACACTTTAAATACTGTAAAATCGTTTATTGTTGGAATTATCAGGCAGTCATTGATCTTTCACTGTCCAGACATTTATATTTCTGCAATGAAAAAAAGTGTTGCATTCTTGACCTGGGAAACAGTAACACGCTTGATCATGGGTGTGTTCTTCATAGTTCTTCACGTATGACATTGGTCCATCTTAATATGGTAACAATGCAATTATGTTTAGTCCTGAAAAAAGATGGAAACTGTTATAATAGAATAAAGGTAATTTTTGATATTTCTGTTAGTGTACAGGGCACTACCTGGTACCTATCAGATTGCTTATTGTCCTCATACAAAGGTGTTATTTTAAAGTGTTTAAAGAGTGTTGTCAAAGCTTGTTGAATGTGCTTTGATTCTGATACAAAAATAAATGTAAACGAATGGACCTGCTCACGTTCAGGCAAGCAGCCCCTTTACGTCAGTTTTGATGTTCCCTGATGCAATGAGAAGCATTAATGCTTGGTACAATATCATGGAGCTCTATGGGAATGCTCATTAAGTACATAGTGCACTATACTGCACGGAGACTGTGAGACGCATTACTGAATATGTTTCGAACAAAATTCAAGGATTTATCCATGGTGTGACTAGGTTATTTTCCAATGCCCTTGTCTATGAGCTCGTAGACAAAATATAAGATAACTGGAGGCTGTGAGCCAGCATGTGTACTTGTGATTGTATAACTGTAATTTATATACTCTGCATGTTGCAAATAGAAAAAAAAAAAATCAATCCTACTGTATGAATGATCGTATAACATACCTGACAACAGTTTCAATTTTGTGGAACGTTCATAATTTTCAGCAGTTAAAAAGAAGTGTGGTTAGAAGGGAATGGCTGTGTCTTTTCTTGTAATGGGCATGTTATGGTCACATAAGATCAGCTATATAAAAGATCTACAGTATATTCACATACATATAGCAACAGATTTGACATCTGATAGCTGCCCCCAAATACAGTTCTGTGTATTCATAGAACTGTCTCAAAAACCTACACAGTGCTGCCTAATATGTACAAGTACATGAGCACTGTTTCTGCTGCCTTTTTATTATATTTATCATTCATTTATACATTGGCATATGTGCTCTTACCTAGCTTATTATGTGCTTAGTAACAAAAGATTCTGAGAATGAAAAGAGGAGAAAAAAAATAAAGTTTTAAAGCATTCATTATTAAACACCTTTAACATTTATTTATTTCATCAGCGGATATAAGCTGGACACAAATGTAATAAAATGATGCAAAATGAATTTCAAGCCAGCACCAGTGTCGCTTACTAGATAAATAGCACCTGTCTATGGAGGGACGACTGTGCAACAGTATATTGCACCAATGACACAAAAATAGCAATAAAACTTTAAAAAAGTTGCTGACACCTACTTTGGTTCTAATTAGCGAGAAAGAAAAATATCTTGTTACTGTGAGAATATTTTTAATCGGTTTGCATAAAATTTTAGGAAACGGTCGGCACAATAGATGGGTAATATGGAATAGCAATATTAGTGGTAGACATATAGGCAACAGCCATGTAAAATCTCAAGAGTTTGCTATGGATGTAAATAAAACCATGTAAATATTCTCCTTATATTGACTGCAAAAAGGCTTCTTTGATATATTCTCTCAAATTTAAATCCATTGTTTAATAGGGATCTCTCTTTCTAGTGCTTTTTCCTGTTTAATAAATATATGAATGCTTTACAGTGTAATCAGACATTTATAGATATCTCAAATCAACAGATGTGCTCTGCTTGAGTCAAATTCAGAGTTTGCAGTCCTCTCTGAGCTTGAAACTGAAATTGCCAAATACGGTGCGGTGAGCAAAGAATTTTTTTTTCCCTAAAAATAAGGGTTATAAAGAAATGGCATTAGTCTAGGTGTTTTAGACTCCAGAGAGAACAATCTATTGCCTCTATTTTCTTCAAAAAACAAACAGCAGAAAACCATTGTATGTGCTAATACTGATATTGGGGCAAGTAAATCGAATAATCACAATCTCAATACTGAAGCTAAACGACCTTTAGATTAACTAGTTTAACTTTTTAACCAAGCTAAAATTGTAAAGGAAATTGGCTTAGAATATCAAGATGGGTGATTTCATGATTTTAATTCCATAGAGATATGTTAGGATGGAGCAGAGCTATACACAATTTCTCAATCTCTGTTAACTTGTTACATGTTCTCCAGAGGGTATATTTACTAAACTGCGGGTTTAAAAAAGTAAAGATGTTGCCTATAGCAACCAATAAGACTCTATTTATCATTTATTAAGTATATTCTACAATATGACAGCTAGAACCTGATTAGTTGCTATAGGCAACATCTCCACTTTTTCAAACCCGCAGTTTAGTAAATATACCCCGAGGAGACCCATATATTAAGCTGTTTAAAGGGGCCTGATTTATAGTAATAAGAAATATTTTTTACAGCTTCACACTCTTCCTTGTCTTCAAAACTGATCCATAGATGTCTTTCATGCTTCCATATAAATTTTACAAGTGCTGATTGAATTGATTTCAGCTCATTAATTGGGACCTCTATGTCAGTGTCTCAAGGTGATACAACATTTTTGGTAATATGTTAATTTTGACAGTGACCATTTTACCTATTCAAGAGATGGCTAATTTCTTTCAGGAGTTAAGACCGCTTCTAATCTCATTATGCAAAGCAGGGTAATTATGAGCATAGAAATTTACATTTAAACTAACCCCCAAATACTTAAGTGAGTCAGTTTTTCCAAATATAATTTAAAATAATTCTTCACTCTTTAATTATTTATATTTGGTATATTTATTATCAAAAAGGTTCACTGAATCACAAACTGAGTGACATTCTTGGGTGCTCGTGAAACACTTATGGGCTCTTTTACCTGGAGACTCAGGGGAAAATATATAACGATTGAATGATTATGTTATTATGTAAGATTCTCAACATTTCAATCTGATGCTATCTTACTATGGGGCTCTTAATATTATCCTGACATATGTAAGCCCCCATAATAATTTTTGCAAAACATGTGGAACCGTTATTAAATAATAGATGATGCAATCATCATTAATATGTGGAATGTGACTTCTCTTGTGTTCTTAATGGCAAACTAGCTCAAGTATGTGGTTTGAGCTAACTCGCCTGTCAGAATCAGGTCTAAAAAAGCCATTTGTCGTGCGGTTTAAAATGCGGTTTTGCAAACTGTAAATTCGTTCATCGCACTGTTTGTCTAAATTCCATGAACAAAAATCAGGAAGGCGGTTTTAAAGCATAGGGTTTGTATAACATACTGTGTTAAGTGCGATTTTGCCTTTGATACATTGCACGATTTGTATACTAAACTTAAAGCCGCATAAAAACATGCAGTTTTGATACTTTGATACATTTTCTCCTCAGTATCTGTGAAATGTGTGTGAAAAAACACACCCAAATTTAGCAGATCCAAGTACGGGCTCCCTCGGAATTGAAAACGAGGCAAAACGTCATCGTTACGCCGTTTGATCTCGGATCTCGTGAGTTTTGGATTCTATAAGTACTGCCCTCAACAGCGATCCAGCACCATTTCACAGAGGGACACAGAAGGGTTAGCACAGTTCTTGGCAGTCTCTAGTGCAGTTGGGCAGCGTCATAGGTAGAAAAGAAAAAGGAGGGTTAGCAGTGTTCTTCAAAGTCTCCAATGACATTCAGGATAGCTCCATTGCACCTTTTCTAATTGTCATTGCTAAAATACAAATAATAGGTCTGGCAGTCTTGGTCTTCTAAATCTGCAGTCACATTGTACTGTGTTATATAGGTAACATACAAAGTGGAGAGCTCCATTGCTCCATTGCTGATTGTCATTGCTGAAGAACAAATAATAGGTCTGGCAGGCTTGGTCTTCTAAATCTGCAGTCACATTGTACTGTGTTATATAGGTAACATACAAAGAGGAGAGCTCCATTGCTCCATTGCTGATTGTCATTGCTGAAGAACAAATAATAGGTCTGGCAGGCTTGGTCTGCTAAATCTGCAGTCTTTGTTTGAAAGTGTATGAAAATAATATTACGACCTGTGAGGTGGTCAAAATTGACTGCAAATGACTTGAAATTAGTGTCATTGAGGTTAATAATAAGGTAGGGGGGAAAAAAGCAAAAATATATGATGTTAGCAAAAAAAAGGGATTTTAGAAACAAAATTGGAATCCAGAACCAAAACACGCAAGGGCAGTTTTGCAAAAACCAAAACCAAACCACAAAGTTAATCCAGATCCAAAACCAAAACCAAAACCGGAACATGGAGGTCAGTGAACATCTCTAGTAAAAAATAAAGAACCATTAACTTTGCTGAAGTCCACCTGGAGGAAACACATAAACATGGGAAGTAGAAAACTTACAATACAGAAAATATATGGTAAATTTTAGCTTATCAATTCCGATTAGATGTCAGTGTTTATTTAGTAAACAAGCAAATAAATAAACTCACCGCTTTCTAAGCCAATGGCTTGTTCAAAAGGCCAAGGGCAACTTCAAGCACAGGACACACCTGTTTTGTCAATGAATAAAGAACATAAGGAATTCACTGTTCTCTATCAAGTAAAGTTAACTATAATTAGATATACCTTTGTATCTAAATTTTGTATTATAATCTAGGAAATGTATATCTACACAGTGCCTGAAGTAACTAATTATAGCACTTTAATTAAGAATATAATAAATACAATAATAATTTAGAGTAACTAAACACTAAATAATAATGACATTTAGGAGTTTTACAAAGCACATTATTAGGGATATCTGTTCTAGTTCAACAATGATAATTCAGTATATGTCACTCTTCAATGATGAAAGCTGGAAATAACAGCTATAGTGCCTGGAATACGGTGAAAGCATATGATATTTATTTAACAGATATGATCCAGATAATGCCGAAAATGGTACAAACCAAGTATTGCAGACACTGAACAAGAATTTCTGAGAGAGGCTGAAAGCAGGTAATAACAGGCAGAGTGGAGAGAAACCAGATGCAGAGATGTTGGCAAGCAGTTTGTAGTAGTCCCAGGGAAGAGGAGAAACAATGCCAGGCACAGTAATATAAACAGCAATGACCAGCAAAGGTAACTGGGAGAGGCAGGTTTAAATAAGAAGACAACAGGTGCAGATGATGAGGTAGTGTAGCAGGTTAACCCCTGGTAGTGCAAAGAAACAAGGCAAGGCAGAATAGCAGTACCTCTGGTGAACTAGAGGTACTGCAGGAATCATTCAAAATAACAAGTCCATAGTAATCCAAGACAGAAGCTGCCAAGTGAAGCAGAATGTCAAGTCAGCTGCAGTAGAAGCGCAGGCAGATCCTGACAGTATATTTTCCTTACATGTATACATTTTTAGCCTTTTATAAAAGGGAGTACCCATGATGTTTCTTAAAGTGGATAAGATTTGCTGTTTCGCAAAGACCAATTCTATTAAATCAGAAATACTGTATAAATTGCAATTTACAAGTTCAGCTGCTCATTCTCCCAAGTATGGTTATTATGGAAATCTGCCAAATGATGGATTTCATTTTAAATAGGTGGTTACAGATTTAGAAGGATGATATAATAACGTAAGAGCGGCTGACAGTTCGGAATTTACATGCTATTCCTACTAGGCTCTCCACCTGTAGTTAAATCCCTTTCCACCCACACACAGAAAAGTCTCTTCCATATAGATCTTCCAATCTCTTATCCACTTTTACTATAACTTAGCATATGGGCCTCTATGACTGTCCTCGTGGCAGCTGTAGGTGGTCTATCCAAACTTGGAGCATTTACATTTATTCAGAAAATGCTTTAGGCTTCACAAAATTAATATACATTTTCTGATGACATTTTACAATTTCTATAGCATCTTAGCCTGTTTACTATTTTGTAACATTGCTTTGGAGAATGTTCAGGCAAACTTGCCAACAAGGATTACAGGACATTAATTTTGGGGCCTGACTTGTTTGGAGGAAGACTGCAATTAAACAGTTCCCACCTCCTTATTGATATGAATGTCAATGTTTCTGGGGCTATTGTCAAATGTGGAGGATTGAGAACCGTGAATAGTAGCCTAAGAGGTTTAACTAACTCTCTGCTTGCTATTGGGTACTTTTGTGCACTGTGATGTTTCTACTTTCACAATGCTTTTGCTCACATTACTATATTTTTCCTTCTCACCACATTTCTGTATTTACAACATCTAGCCGATGTTTTCCACAACCAGATTAAAAAGAAAGCAAAACAGGCAAAGGTCCCACAGACCTAGAACCAATGCAGCGGCGCACGGAGGATTGTCGGGGGGGGGGGGGGTTTCCCCCCGCCGACCCAAAAAAAACCCAAAAAAAACAAAACCCGAGAGAGATGCGCAGCAACTCCGTTTCGCCAGCGCTGTCCTATACAGCAGCCGCGGCGCTGTATAAGAAGCGTCTGCGGCGGTGCTGTATACAATACAGCACCGCTGCGGACGCTTCTTTGACAGCGCCGCGACTGCTGTATAGGACAGTGCCCACTTAGTTAGCGCAGGGGGGGGGTTTCTAGAGACTCAGAAACCCCCCCTGCGTGCGCCACTGCAATGCACCCACAGGTAAGGACTGCCTTAACTGCTTATGTCCAAATCAAAATAAATGCCCTCCACGCTGATGTCAGTTTATGTAATGTCTAGCATTATGTTGGTCATCAACCTCATCCTTCCCAAAGTATCTAGCCCTAAAGTACAAAGTCAGTCTACAATAAATGAGAACAATTACTCTCAGTTTAGAGCTTCTTAATGCCCCCTGTACAGAAGATCAACAGGCTTTTGTCTCCCCCCTACCATACCAGAGCAAATGTATCCCATGAATGCCATAGTAATGTTGCCTAGGTTAGTGTTACTGTGTTTATAAAAGATTTAGGGCAGAATGGTGGCTCAGTGGGTAGCACATCTGCTGGGTTCATTAGTTTGATTCCCAACCAGGGCCTTATTTGTGTGGAGTTATAAAGCACTTAAATGTTGAAGATGAAATGTTCATGATGATTTACTTTTGCAGCTTACAATTTCTGGAATTAATACCTCAACAAATTATCTTATTAGACACACATACATGTACATTATTATTATTATTACTTACGAAGTTTGCCAGACCTCTATGAACCATGTCTTGTCCAATGTCAAGCAATCTACATTTATTGAGTAAAAGGTATATTAGCATATATGAATCTGCAAACATGCAACTATCAATAATGTCAACAACAGAAAGGCAGACACATAGGCATAATTTTGACATTCAAAGAAAGTTTAGACTAAAAATTTGGGGATGGGGTTTGAGTTAATCGTAATGTAGTGGTCAAGGGACTATTCAACTTTCAGCTTTTCTCTTCTGTTGTCCTAGCCTGATCTATACTTTAACATTACATATTTGGAGAAATGTGCTTTGTGTGCGCAGGTGAGGTATGTGCTGACTTGATCAAACAGCTTAATAAACCCTTTGCCTGATTAAGGTCACAAGCAAAACATAACTAGAGGGAATGTAAGGGTGCCAGAACCACACTAGGCATGTGACTTACCCCAAACCTTTCAATGTAGTGCCAGTAATCCTCTCTGTACATTCATCTACCACTAATCCATGGCCACCAGGTCTTTCTTCTAAGCTGACCAATGCAGTCATATCTACGTCAATATAGACACCTAGTAAGTCTCCCAGACTGCTAAAAAAGGAAAAAAATTAGATTATAATATTAATTAGGGAAATGCTTTTTTTTTATATGATTTCGCTCATTAGGATAAAATTATTATTATTATTGTTATTATTATTGAATTATGAAAATGATACCCTGTTTCACAGACCCTCAATTTTTATAAAATATTTTCTCTCATAACTTCACACACAAGTTCATCTAAACACTGTGAGGTATTTACAATAGACAGGTGCAATGCAAAATTGTGCCTTTATTTTTGCACACTGGCAATACCAATTTGGCGTCTGTGCATACCTACAAGATGAAGATATTCCCTCAATGATCCCAACTGCTCTTGTAGTGGCTGTGAAAGCCAATATTACTGAACTTGTGCAACTTATGTAATATAATATAATATAATAAGTATAAGTAGATATATCCATTGTTTGATTGTTAGATAGAGAGCATAAATATGTTATATTACAGCAATAGTGTAGTTTATTTAAAATGTTGCACAAAATCTATGATAGTCCTAAATATCAACACAAAATATATGAATATTATGTATAAAAAAAAAGATATTTCAATGAAAAAACTCTTTAACTAAAACGAAGTATTATCATTATACATATATATATATATATATATATATATATACAAGTTAACCCGTGCATGATACTCATGCATTCTAGTCAAATCAAGCTACTTAAGGTGTTAAAAAGGTTCTTGTCATGCATTTGGGCCATAGCCCAGGCCTCAACCACCAACCACTCCCCACTGTCACCCCCGGCAACCACTCCCAACTGTCACTTCTCCTTCAAGAAATATATATATATTTTTTTAAATCTTTATAAACACTTTTAACAATTAACAAATTAAATTAACAAATAAAAAACATCTAAGTATACCAAATTTCAGCCCTTTCTGAATTTTTTTTTACACACACACTAAGAATTTAGTAGGTCAGTGTATAACTCCGCCCAGCAGGTGGCGCTGCAGCTCGGTTTTATTTTTTCCACACACAGACAGACAGACTAACACACGCCACTAAGCATTTATATATTAGATCATTTATATTTATGTCTGAACATTTTTCTCGCATATTACCAATTGCAACAAGTCTTATAAAACATTTTTTTAATTTCAGTATAATAAATACTGCAAAGCATGATACTAATCAATGTAATGCAAATTATATTAATAGCAAAAATATAAAAAAAACAAAACAACACAAGCTCAAAAAAATGGTCCTTCCTGACTCCTATTCACCTTAGTCCTTCCATCAAGATACCAAGATGGCTTTGGGGGGCTTCAGTAATATAGTGTTAATTTGTGAAACCATGAATGACTGAATGTACCAAATTTCCATAAATTGTATGCTCTCTCTAAAAAAAAATCTATGTTGTTAAACTTACATTGTAAACTTACACATATTTAGGCACTTGTAAAGTGCAAACACTCAGTTTGTATAAAATAGAGGGGTGTGTAAAATGTATTTGAATTAATGTCTTAAAATACTACATAGAGATGGGAAAAATAATTCCTTCATCAGAAGTGAATTAGTCTAAACACAACAAGTGACCTTTTTTGGAGTGTAGTTACTTACCTCCCAACCGTCCCGATTTAGGAGGGACAGTCCCCCAATTTGAGGACTCTGTCCTCAAATTGTACATGGCAGAGTGAAGGTGAATGTGTGTCTTGCATATGGCAAGAAAGGAGTTTGGAGGGGAGGAGAGAACGAGGCAAGCTAGCCCGTCAGTGCAGTTGAACAATTTGCACTGTACTATGGCAACCAATTGGATCCTTGCTTTCATTGTCTAACATGCACTAAACAGATAAAAGCTAATAGCGGATTGGTTGCTGTGGTTCAGCTTTCCATTTAAGTGTAATATAGTTTTATGAGCCCTATGTGGTAGTTTGTAGGTTTGTTGTAAAGCCTAGTATGTGTATAGAATATTTCGACTGTAAGTTCTGTAAGTTACAGTAGGGCAGAAACTGATATAAATGATTAAATATTCTCTGTACACTGCGTAATATGGTGGTGCTATATAAATAAAGGGGTAATTCAATTTGGCCCCAGTACTGTGGGAATAACGCTGCGGTAATTGCATTACCGTTATTACGGTAATTTTAACCAGCGTTAAAATTACCGTACTAAAGCATTTCATATGTATTATTCTAAACTTTGTAATCTTACCAGTGACCCACACCCGGAAACGCACACAATTAAACAGGAACGTATAGAAAATTATCTCAAACTGATTACATTTCCCACACTAGATGCAGAAAATATTCAAATGCTGGAGGCACCCTTCTCCTCTGGGGAACTAGAGAAGGCAATTAAGACAACACCCTCAGGAAAGAGTCCAGGCCCCAATGGTTCCACAGTATCATATTATAAAACCTTCAAAACGAAATTGGTGCAACTTATGCTTCATGTCTTCAGCTCGATATCCGCACAATCTCACTTATCACATCATTTTTTGACAACTCATATCACGGAATTGCCTAAAGAAGGGAAAGACACAGCGCTGTGCCCTAGATATAGACCCATATCACTGCTTAATGTGGGAATAAAATTATATGCCAAACTTATAGCCAATAGGCTGAAACCACTCTTGCCTAAAATAATTCACTTAGATCAGATAGGTTTATTCCGGGCCGTGATAAAATAATAGACTTAGTTCAATTTGCAATATCAACTAATATCCCAACTGTTTTGCTGTTCACAGACACTGAAAACGTGTTAGATAGAGTAGACTGGGACTTCATGATGGGCATACTCAGTCATTTGGACTTAGGACCACCGGGTCTGGAATATATTAGAACGTTATATTCACATCCAACGGCAAAGGTCAAGGTTAATGGAGACATGTCCGAACCCATTAATATTACAAGCGGAACCAGGCAAGGATGTACCCTGTCCCCAATTATCTTTATCCTATGTATGGAGGCCTTGGCACGGTCCATTAGAATGAACACAGATATTTCTGGACTGAAGTTGGGAGACAGAGAATTCAAACTTGGTCTCTTTGAGGATGATCTTCTTGCTATCTTCGCAAACCCTGTAATTTCAATACCAAATCTAATGACAGAATTCCACACTTTTGGAGATCTCTCCAATTTTAAAGTGAATTACTCGAAATCCATGACCCTTATCATTGCAATGCCTCTGGATGTAGTTGAAGGCCTGAAGCCAGCCTTCCCCTTTGTCTGGCATCCCTCCCATCTTAAGTACTTAGAGGTGATTATAAATAAAGATGTCTCAAAAATAAAGCATAATTCGTTACCCATCACTGCAACTATTTATAATAATCTGAGAGACTGGCTCCTGAAAGACTTTACCCTAATAGGTAGGGTTAATATAGTGAAATTGAATTTACATCCTAAAGTCTTTTATTTACTACATACACACCCGATCCTACCTCAGGGCCGTCTTTTCCACTGGGCACGATGGGCAGGTGCCTGGGGGGCCCACGAGCAAGGGGGCCCCATATGCAGGGCTCTTAATTAGAATGAATAATTCTGCAAAAATAAATTCCTGCAAAAAAAAAACCAAACTTACCTTTTGCGGTCACGCATCAGGGCAATCCGGCTCTCTCCCTGTTCCCCTCTTCCGTTTTGCGTTCGCACTGAATGTCGGACGTAACATAATCACGCCCAAAATTTTCATTGAGGAACACACCACGGAGAAGCCACATCGCAAGAAGCAAAAGAGAGCAAGTGACAGCAAGGATTCAAAGCAGCAGAAGACACAGAATAAGAAAAAAGAAGAGAAGAAGGGGGTGCAATCGGAGTACAGGGCGATTGAAAGGCAAGTGTAGGGTGGGGAATTTGATTTTTTACCTGTTGTTCTTCAAGGGTCACTGAGCGAGTACCATTAAAAAAAATTTAATTTTATATATATATATATATATATATATATATATATACATATATATATATATATATATATATATATATATATATACATATATATATATATATATATATATATATATGCAGGTAGGGGTCCCGGTGCACTGCTTTGCCTGGGGGCCCATAATGTTAAGATGGCCGTGCCCGACCTCATGGTTCAATAAACTACATAAGGCCATAGGACACTTTGTTTGGAGAGGTAGACAACCTTAATTCAAGCATGACTTTCTATACAAACATACACATGCTGGTGGTTTACAACTGGTGGTTTACAACTACTGCATTTTTCTACTTACTATGATGCTGTCATATTGAATAAAGTCCTCGACTGGACGAGATGGGGAGAAGATAAAAAATTGGTTTGGATTGAGGGATACACATTTCGCACACAGATCAATCTTACTCCCTGGTAATCTTCACTTACTACCACCAGACATCTGACAATTTCTCCCACCCTGATTAAATGGTCTAGACTAAGAACTACTCCACACATCTCAACATAATACTCACCTTTGTCTCCACTCTTCCACAATCCAGACTTTCCCCTTGGTCTCTCAAAACAGCCTTTCCAATACTGGATTCGGGCAGGAGTCACTCGTGTTGGCCAGCTGGTAGACGGCCTCACCAGCTACTGCTTACCTATCCATGGCCTGACACACCGGCTGTTATTGAGGTAATATCTACTTCTCTACGTTTCTTCTGGACACAGATCTTAAGATAACGCTACAGGTAGAAATGTGGCACCCTGCTTCAGTATATGGATTGCTCATGGAGAACTTTCTTTGTATAGGAACTCAACTCTTATTGTGTGCACACATTCTGGATTAAGGACCGAGTTAAAACTCCTGGCTTTTTATTGGACTATTGTGTTTGATTTTGTTATTGTTTTTGATACATCCACATTTTTTTTAGTGTATTTACCTGCCTATTATCAATATATTGTTTTGTTGCTTCAGTATACTTGGTTTCATCTCTCTGCTTCTAATCACAACACAATAGGTGCCTTGGGAAAACTTCTGCATACCTCTCAATGGAAGGGTTGGAGCCCCCAATCCCCCACTTCTCCCATATCGAGGCAGCCACCTTACATACGTTCTATAGAAGCGCAGATACCCAAACCTCTATTTTGCAATTCTTTATGTCTATGGACGACATGATTTACTCCTCGGGTGATAAATATAGAGTTTACTATCTGCTATGTTTGAGTGGATGGAATTCAAAGAAACCACATTGTACGCCCAATGGAACATTTGAAGTCCATATACCACCCACCCCTCCTCCCCCCCGTTTCTTACCTTTCCTCTCCCTCCTCCCTTTTCCCTCTTTTTTCTATCCCCTATCCAGCAAAGCAGATGAGCAATTATACATCCCTTGGTATGTTCATGTATTTGTTCTACGGCTCTGTTTGTGGATCCTGTTGTTAATTGTTTTAGTTCTGGTGAATGGACCGCATTACAGGGGCTGTAAACTGTTTAAAAAGTAGTTACTTAAGAAACGGCTAAAAGACAATATTTTATTGTATTAATATTGTTGTATGCATATGTAAACACTGTTATATTTTCAATAAAAACAGATTATATAAAAAAATTACCATACTAATAGTATTACTGCACACTTTAACCGTAGTAACTGTAATGGTATGCAGGCTGCGTTATATTGGAATAGCGTGGGCGAATTGAATTGGCCCCAAAGATTTTTTTTTATTATTTTTTTAAACGTTTTATTTTTGCAAGGTCATGATAACAGCATAGGACAAATGACAAAGTGCATACTGATAACATAACAATACAGGAGGAAACAATATCAACCACCAGCATAAAACATATGAAGACACTAGGTCAGCCAGTCTAACAATTTTAGTAGTAACAGATGACCTAAGGTTTTATAGAAAGAGGAAGAAAGAGAGAGAATACATAGAGGAGGAAAGGAGAGAGAAATGAAAGAGAAGAGAAGAGAAGGGAAGAAGTGACTAGATCCATTGTTAGTTGGAAAAAGATCCAAGAGGAATATGAGGTTTTAAAGCTGAGTTAAGTAAAGGGTGGGCATGCCTGGAAGAAGAATAACCATGGGTCCTAAACCTTGGAGAAGGCTCTGGAGGAATTCCGGATAATACTGGTCATGTATTCCATCCGTTCAATCTGCCAAATTCTGTTGATTATGGACTGCATGGAAGGAGGGGATTGCGAACGCCAGTCTGCCGCTATTTGGCAGGTAGCTGCCGAAACAATATGCCTGATCAGTTTGTTCTCATGTCGGGATGCCGAGGGAGCCCCCATAGGAAGAAGAAAATTTTTTGGTTCCAGGGGAATATCCACCTGGAGAATTGAATTAATCAGGCCTCTTATCTGGATCCAGAAGCCTGTCAATTATGGGCACGACCACCATATGTGGAGAAATGTGCCATCATGGGAGCACCCTCACCAGCACCGATCAGATGAATCAGGATGGATTTTGCAAAGACGCGACGGCACATAGTACCATCGATATAGCATCTTATAAAGATTCTCTTTGATTCTTACGCAGATGGAACTAGAGGCGGCGTTCTCGTACATTTCAGACCATTCCACTTCCAGTAGTTCTTCACCAAGATCCCGTTCCCAGGTTAGTTGATGGGGGGTCTAAGAGAAGAAGAAGGGGAAGCAAGTTCGTGGTAAAGCGTTGATATCAGACCTTTGGTTGAAGATTGGCGTAGACAGAGGGCTTCGAAGGCGGAGAGAGGTCGGGCCAGAAGGCAATCTTTAGCAACACTGTGGAAATGGCGAAGTTGCAAAAACTGATAAAAGTGCTTTGAGGGAATGTGGATCTGTGATTCATTGTCAGAAAACTGAGGAAAAGTTACGGAGGTGGATAAATGATTGAGGTAAATGACTCCCCACGAATACCATGGCTGGAATGAGCTATGATGCAGTCCGGGAGGAAATTCCGGAGAGTTGAATAGCGGAACAACCGGAGAGGGATGGGGAGATAAGGCAAATTTTTGGGATGATGAGTCCCAGATGGATAATGTGTGTGAGACTATTGGATGAGGTAACAGACGTTTGGGGCGACGAGGCCTCGGGACCCATAGGAGAGAGGATAAAGAAAGCAGTCCCAGACCCTCTGCCTCAATTTTAGACCAAACTCTGGCTTCCGTCGGACCAGACCACAGGACACACTGAGCGAGTTGGGCGGAGAGGTAGTATCTTCGAAAATCAGAAATCCCCAAACCTCCCCCCTGCGGGGACCTCTAAAAGAACCTTAAGTCGGACCCGGGGTCGTCTGCCCGACCAGACAAATCTGGAGACATGGAATTGCAGGAATTTAAAAACGTATGCGGATGGGGAGAGTCTGAAAGAAGTAGAGCAGCCTGGGGAGGATATTCATTTTGACGGCATTAATGCGTCCAAGCCAGGAGATATAGAGCTGTGACCACGATGTAAGGTCTATTTTGACTTGATCGAGTAGGTGAGGAAAATTGGCTTGAAAAAGATGTGGATAGTGCTTTGTGATGGACACACCCAAGTATTTAATTTTGCGGCGACCCCAGTGAAAAGGGAAGGAACGTTCTAATAATTGCTTGTCTGTAGCTGATATATTAAAATCTAGAACCTCCGTCTTATCTGGATTAATCTTGTAGCCCGAGAAATAGCCATAGAGATCTACCTCATCTAGGAGGGGGGTACCGACGTTTTGGGGTTAGTGATAGTGGGCAGAACATCGTCCGCGTATAGGGCAATCTTATGGGTAGAGGGGCCCACCTGTATGCCAGATATCTCATGATTGTTACGAATTCTGGCGGCCAATGGCTCGATGACTAGAGCAAATATCAGTGGGGAGAGGGGGCATCCCTGACGAGTGCCGTTCGTGATCAAAAAGGGCATCAAGGTCAGACCATTAGCGGAAACAGTAGCTGACGGAGACCGGTAGAGGGCTAGAATACCTGTCAGGAATTTGTCTGTGAATCCCACTGCTCAAAGCACACCCTCCATAAATGACCAGGAGATGCGATCAAACGCCTTTTCGGCGTTGAGCGCCATGACGAGAGAGGAAAGATTATCATTGTTTATCGTGTGAATTAGATCAATAATCCTTCTAGTATTATCAGGGGCTTGGCGCCCTGGAATAAAGCCCACCTGGCTTGAGAGCTGGAAGGAGTGAATTCAACCGAGAGGCCAAGATTTTTTGCAAATAATTTCAGGTCAACATTTAGTAACGAGATGGGCCTGTAACTAGCGCAGAGAGAGTGGTCTTTTCTTGGTTTAGGAATTACAATCATATTAGCCCTGGTGGTTGAGGAGTCGAAGGGAGCCCTCCCCAAGCACTTCGTTGAAAAATTTTGTCAGATGAGGACCGAGGACAAACTTTTTATAGTACTGGGGTGTAAGGCCATCCGGACCGGGAGCTGAGGAGGATTTCAGGGACTTAACTGCTGCCAATACCTCCAATAGAGTAATATCTTCATTCAAGACAGATTGTTGTGGTAGTAATTTTAGGGATGGGTGTAGATAAAAGGTAATCAGACAGGGTGGGAGGCCGGGGGTCCCGACGAGAGGAGGGAGCATCGAGATTATAAAGGGAGGAATAGAAGTCCCTGAATTCTCTAACTATCCCCGTTGGGTCATAAGTTACATCTCCAGAAGGAGACTGTCGAATTTTATCAATATGTTGCAAGGCTATTTTTTTCCGGAGTTTTCTAGCTAATACGGAATCAGCTTTATCCGCCTTATCATAATACCGCTGTTGGAGTTTCTGCATCGTGACAGTTGCTCTACGGGAGAGGAGGGTATTTAGTTGACCCTTCAGTGACGCAATCTTGTGAAGTAGGGTCGGGTCGTGGTGAGTTTGATGCTGAGTAAGGAGTGAAGCTAACCCACTTTCCAAGGATGAGATTTCCTCAGCTGCTTTCTTTCTAGCTGCAGCTGATTGACTAATTAATTGGCCTCGGATGGTAGCCTTGTGAGCCTCCCAAACAATTCCGGGCTTTACTATGGATTCAAACAGCAACGCCCCGTTTCTTGCAGTCTGCTGAGGCGAAGAAGGTCTGGGAAAATTGCTTACCCTGAAGCCGAGTATGGACTCCTGTGAGATGAGTCTCCTGAAGAAGAACAATGTCTGCATTTTCTCTCCTACAGGCACCCAAGAGAATCGTACGTTTATGAGGAAAGTTGAGGCTATTCACGTTGACAGAAAAAATCTTCAAAGCCATGGCAGCCGCGGGGAGCCAAAGTCTGGAAATAGGTCTAAACAGTTAGATAGGGAACAAAACCTGTTAGTTTGTGGGTGGAACAGAAGCTTGAAGAGCCAATAAGAGAGTGGATCAAAGTCACAAGAAGAAGAGAAAAGAGATAGAAAAAGAAGAAGCCCAATTGGGCGAAAACCCTGAGTAAAAGTAATCCTAAACGGATTCAAAGACATTATTACAAGCTAGAGCGCAGTAAGATTAATGTCAAAGGGTGCACGGGGGGGTGGTCCTTAGGCTCGCACGGCATCGACAGCCGCCAGAACCTCGGGAGACCCACAAATAGACTATATTAATTGAAAAATTCAAAATCAAACCATGGAACGGTGTGCAAGGTAAATACAACTTGTACAGTAAATAGTTATAACAGTTTAATGAAGAAAAAGGGGGGGGGGCAGGGTAGGAAGGTGGAGAGGGAAAGGGGAGGGAAGGTAGGGAAGGGAGGGTAGGAAAGGGATTAGGGAGGAGGGAGGAGGAAGGGACACAGTAAAGGCAAGTTGCTCCCTCTTCCAACAGCAGGGATAAGGCCTCAGTACAAACAGCCATTGTATTATATTATGAAAAGAAGCATGAGGGGTCTGGAGGCCAGCAAGAAAACTATTGGTAGAAACAAGAAAAAGAGCAACCACAAAAACAAAAAACAATAAAACATATTATGTAAACTACTTGAGAGTGTACGGTAGTAACCGGTACCAACTGACGATGAGAGTACCCCTAAAAAAAGGGGAGAGTTAAAACAGGAAGAAAAAAAAACAGACACAGATAGTGCAAAGATTCGTGCAAAAATAAACAAATCAGGGAGGATCTGCATCCCACGGACTTCGTCTCGAAGACCGGGACCAATCAGGCTGAGGAAGCGCCGGGCTCTGGGTCTGGGAAGGAGTAGCCTGAGGGGCTAACGGCTCGGGAAGAATGCCCAGCTTATCCAAGAGGCTCTGACCCTATTCCAGCAATTTGACGAAGTGGGAGGAGTTGTCAGCAAATACTTGGAGCTGGAAAGGGAAGCACCAGCGGTAGCGGAGGTTGTGCTGTCGAAGAATCCTAGTGACTGGCTGAAGATCCCTCCGTTTTTGTATCGTGGAAGGAGCCAAGTCCTGGAATAGCTGGATGTCCATGTCCCGAAATGTAATTACTGGCTGGTCCCTGGTAGCGGTAAGAATACGATCTCTGGTCCGTAAATAATGTAACATTATTGCGGCGAGATCGGTTCTCAGAATCCTCTTGCTTCTCTTTCAGGATTTCAACCTCGTCATGGAGGCGGGAGAGTTCCTTATCAGTTGCAGAGTTGGATCGGCAGATGTCGTCAGTTTTGGATTCTAGGGCATCTGTCCTGTGTCCCAACGCGTTCAACTCTGTTCTGAGCTCGCTGACCACTTTTGTCATTTCCTGATAGAAAGTAGTTTTCACCCCCTCCAAGAGACTGGCCATTACCGCTTGAATCTGAGGGTCAAGCAAAACTTCTGACGATGAAGAACCCGACGCCCCATGGCGATCAGCTTGTGGAGAGTAGGGCTTCGCTTTTGATCCAAAGAAATTTGCAGAAGTTCCTGCTGTCACTTTCTTTGGTTTGGAGGCCATGGTGCACTCAGGCGAGACAATCTAGCCGCTGGATGGGATTACAAGAACAGGGTCAGGTAAAGAGAGGGAGAGGGGAGATGGAAAGGGGGGTGCACACCGAACTCGGTTCAGTTGAGGGGGGTCCTACCCAGGATCGTGCAGCATAGTAAAGTTCACATACTAGCCGTGGGTGTAATGATGTACAGACGAATCAAGGCACTTGAAGGGTTGATTTCAAATAATGATCGACCGGTCACGGGCAAGAGTAATAGTAAAGAGCGTTTTACTCGTATGGGGTTCACTCCAAGAGGGTACTCGGAGGATACAACTGGTCAGCCCCTACCTCCGTCCGGGTTAGATCTCACACAGACAGTCAATGTGTTTGGGAGCACGTAGAAGCTGTAGTCTCCAAGGGGAGAATTTAATTTTACGTTACAGGTGTAGTGGCACAGAATCGCCACAGGGTGGCAGCAGAGCCTAACTTTCAGCTTGTGAAAAGTTTTGACGGCAGGATTTTCACTGTGAGCCAATGTCTGCTTCTTGCTCTAGTCTCCCATGACATTCAGTAAGCGTTTATATTGGAATGGTATGCTGCTAGGAGAGGTGAACAGGGCAGGAGAGCTGGAGCGTTGGGTCCCTTGCTGCGCCCTCAGATAGCTCACGTCCAACGGCCGGATGAGGTCCTCTGGTGGAAGGGAGGCAGTGGACAGCGGAGGCCCCATTTGCGTGGAGACTCTTTGGAGGCTAATGAGGCCGGGACCCAGGAGGGGGTGTCAACGGAGAGAGGGGGGGGCGGTCAGTGCAGGCTGCAAGGTCCGGACAGCGCTGCGCTCCGGCAGCTGAACAGGCCTCGAGGTCTGGGAATCCACAGCGAACAGAGTCGGCGGGCAGGGGGAGCAGGAAGCCGGAGGTGGCGATCCGCTTGCCAGAAGGGAGCTTCCGGTCGTCACCAACGGTCCAGGATGAGCCCCACGGTCCAATCTCGGCAGGCGGAGCAGGGGAGTCGGGAGGTCTGAGGCCCTGAGGTGCCGGTCCGGGTCGAGTCAGCGGTGAGCGTTCCTCTTAACAGTTATAGCCCACTTGGCCGGCCCAGCCACGGGGCACCTCGAGGCGAGGGCTCTCCGGGGAGTAGCCCGGGTATAGGCAGAGGGCTGTAGGACAGTCATAAAGAAAGTTTAGACCTCCTGGTGTGGAGTGTACTATAGCCCAGCCGGTGGTCGTGTCTAGGGGTCTGAGTAAGGGCTACAAAGCACCGATGGGCACCGATAGATGCTCAGTTGGTGGAGAGCTAAGGAAAGACACGTCTGACCAGTATGGCTGTCAGACCACGCCCCCTGGCCCCAAAGAATTTTAATGCTAATAGTAACTGTAATAACCTCAATATGCTAACTTTTTGGAGAAACTTCACGAGGATTAGTGCAATTGTGTTATACTACAAGAGGTTTTGAGATAACAATGGCTCCATCTGTACCTCTAAACATTATAAGTTTCCCTTTAAGTTTAATAAACTGGTCATGAACTGATTTAGCATATATTAATAAACATTTACAGACTTATTTATTGGGGGGACTTCAATTCCCCCCGGAGTACCGCCGCGCTAAAACTATTACCGTTATTACAGTAGTTTTAGCCTGGTTTTCAGCTCGCAGCTGTGAGCTAAAATCCGGAGTTAGAACTACCGTAATAACGGTAATTGCGCGCATTATTACCGTAATAACGGCCGCATTAATTTTAACAGTAACGCGGCCAATTGAATATGCCCCAATAAATCATCTGAAATTCTAAGTGCAAATATGTTCATCTTTGCTTTTAGCAGCAGGTATAATTCATCATCATCAACAACAAGTTTCCAAGCTGCAAAAGTTTGTTAAATATCCTCAGCACTTATCTACAGTTTCTTAATATTGCTTGACATTTCAGTGCTTCTTTTTGGAATTGCCCACGATGTTAATAACTTTGTCCTTTGGGCCTCTTTTGGACTTTTTGCAGTAAACCTCATCGCTCTATTTGCAAAATTTTATTCTAATCACTGTGCAATATTTTATCACTCTTTGCAATTCACCAACACAGAAACACATACTTTGCACAAATCGCTGTTTACACAGCCTTACTACATTTTTCCTGTGTGTTCAGGGCCTGATTAACCACTAGGCTGACCAGGCTGCAGCCTGGGGCGCTGGGTCCCGGGGGGCGCGGCACTGTGGGTATTTTGATTTTTTTTAAAAAATATATATTTTTTTTCATTTTTTTTTTTTTTTTTTTCATTTTTTTTTTTCTTCATTCATATTTTTTTCGGGGTGGGGGAGGGGGGGTCTCCGCTGGGGGTCGCCGTGGGGGGGGTCGACGATCAAAAGCATTGGTGGTCAGTGGTTAGCAACACACAGCCAATCGCCAGGCTGCCTGTTGCTGTGCAGCAGACAGGAAGCAGGACGTCTTCACTTCCTGCTGATCTGAGGAGAGGAGCGACGCTGGCACAACTACAGGTAAGTGAAGGGGGGAACTGCCCTGCATATCTATAGGGAGGGGGGGAACTGCCCTGCATATCTATAGGGAGGGGGAGAACTGCCCTGCATATCTATAGGGAGGGGGAACTGCCCTGCATATCTATAGGAAGGGGGGGAAACTACCCTGCATATCTATAGGGAGGGGGGAACTACCCTGCATATCTATAGGGAGGGGGGGAACTACACTGCATATCTATAGAGAGGGGGGGGTAACTACCCTGCATATCTATAGGGAGGGGGGGACTACCCTGCATATCTATAGGGAGGGAGAGGGGGGACTGTCATGCATATGTATAGGGAGGGAGAGGGGGACTGTCATACAAATCTATAGGGTGGGAGGGGGGGGGCTGCCATGAAAATCTATAGGGAGGTAGAGAGGTTGATATGTATAAAGGAGGGCAGAGGAGGGGGGCTGATATATGTGACTGGGGGAGTTTTGATGTGACGGGGGGGGGAATAGCTAGCTAGCAGAGTGGAGGTTAGGAAAATAGCTGCAAGGGGGATGGATGCACGGTGGGAGGTAAAGAAAATGGCTGCAGCAGGGGTTAAGGAAAATGGCTGTGGGGGGGGTTGTGGTTAAGGAAAATGGCTGCAGGGGGTATTTAAAAAATAGAGCAGCTTTGGGGGGCAGAATCTCATGATTGTGTGGTGGTCACATGGGTGGTCTCAGCAATCACTAGAATACTAAATATTAGTGAGTTGGGGCTGGTAGAGGTTTGTATTTGATTGACAACAAATATTCAGATATTGCTTATATATGCCTGTCCAATGGGATACTTTTAGCTGGCCATAATGGAGTGTTTTGTTTTAACTAAAGGGCCTAATCATTCAGGGTTTGCATTATAATACATTTTTGCATTTTCAAAAAAGGACGCCAACTTTCCAGAAACCAGCGAGAGGATAACAAAGTTGCAAGAGAGAAGAGCAAGGACAGGTAAGAGACAATGGCACAATCTGTCTAAATTTGAATGCTGGAGAATACACCTGAACATTCATATTCAGGAGTGTTCCTATACACCTATATATTCGGAGGAGGGGGGGGGGGGGGGGGGGGGGCGCTGCGGCAGTATTAGCCTAGGGCGGCCAGAACCCTTAATCAGGCCCTGTGTGTGTTCTACTGCATTCTAATACTTTAGTATAGTGCAATCAACCAAAACAAATAATATTAAATTACACTTTAGTATAGTTAGAAATAAAAAAAAATAATAATTATATATCAGAAAAAATAACCCAGAATCACCCCCTACAGCAATCCTTGCTGTGGATTCAATTTTAAATCCAAGACCTTCTTCCAGTGGTGTTAGTTTAATTTTTGGAAAGGAAATTTCAACTGACCTGTAAAGCAATTAAATATTTATATTGCTTTTGTTTATTGCTATTTATAAAAACAATTATACATACAAAATGCTGTTTTAGGAAAGTTGCAAAAGATAAACCTGGGAAAATGAATATTGAACATTTCATTGCTATAACTTTACAATTAAATGGTATGTATGAAGAAAAACAATAATGTGGAACACTTTTAAAACTGGTGCATGAGGAAAAGCTGATGTAACCTATAGCAGGGTCGGACTGGCCATCTGGCACTTCTAGCAAATGCCAGAAGGGCCGATGGACAGAAGGGCCGGTCCGCATGCCCGCTGAGCAGCAGCAATCTGCGGGCTGCTTGGCGGACGGAGAGTCAGTGACTGCCGCCTATGCAAGTAATCACCTGAGATGGCACCACCTGACTTTCCGTTTGCTGACCAGTGCGCAGGAAGGATGTAACAAGGTAAGTGTTATAGTGTATGTCTGTGTGTCTATAGTGTGTGTCTGTGTCGCTACAGTGTGTGTCTGTGTGGCTAGAGTGTGTGTCTGTGTGGCTACAGTGTGCGTGTGTGGCCCCATGTTGCTATAGTGTGCGTGTGTGGCCCCATGTTGCTATAATGTGCGTGTGTGGCCCCCTGTTGCTATAATGTGAGTATGTGGCCCCATGTTGCTATAGTGTGCGTGTGTGGCCCCATGTTGCTATAGTGTGCATGTGTGGCCCCATGTTGCTATAGTGTATGTGTGTAGCCCCATGTTGTTATAGTGTGCGTGTGTGGCCCCATGTTGCTATAGTGTGCGTGTGTGGCCCCATGTTGCTATAGTGTACGTCTGTGGCCCCATGTTCATATAGTGTGCGTGTTTGGCCATGTTCATATAGTGTGCTTGTGTGTGTGCGCGCAGTATTTTAATATAATATGTGAGGGAAGGGAGGATCTTAATATAGTGTGGGAGGTAGGCTTTTTAATGGTGGAGTGTAGGTGGGGGCTAATTATTTAAGGTGAGTTGAAGGAACCTTTAATTTAATGCTGGGGTGGTTTAGGGCTATCAATTGAATATGGGACTAATTTGGGGGAGGAGGGCTATTTATCAAATGTGAATGTGAATTATTGCCAGGGATGGTTGTGGAAAATGGCTATATTTATTAAACTTTGCTGCTATTTAATTTATTGCTGGGACTGTTTGGAGGGAGGGAAATATGTTTTGAGTAAACGGGTATACTGTTAATTTAATGTTGGGGCTGGTTGGAGGGAAATAGGTCTACTTATTAAATGTGTATAATATTATTGTGGGCACTGGAGGGAGGCCTAATTATAAAACGTGAGAGCTATTGTTTTAATACCGGGGCTGGTTGGAGTTTTCTAAATCTCATGTACCCATATTTTTTTTCAACATAGGGCATCCAATATTCCAGGATCAAGACAAGAATGAACTGAGCTAAATAATCCAGTTGCTACAAGTGGTGAAAGTGACCAAGACAGATAGAAGAGACCAGGACAGTCTGCCAACTGTCCTGATTCTGGTGGGGCAGTTCTGAATTTGGGTGACTGTCTCACTTACTCAGGATTTGGTCCGACTGCAAGGACAGTTGGGGGTATGTCCCACTCACAACGTACTGCTTGTGATGGCAGAGCTGTGTGCTTCTAACAGTAGTCCCTATGTATTTATCTAAAATGATAACCATGTTACATAATAGGGGCCCTGCTGTCTTAAATACCCTAGGCCCCTGAGCCCCTGAGCCTTAATCCACCTCTGGTTAGGGGAAGGGAACTGATATCTGCTCCAAGTTCCCGGACATGACACAGACTGCAGAGCAAGCCGAGGAGCTCTTAGTATCACAAGATTTGGTAATCTCGTGAGACTTAGAGCTTCCCTGCTCACTCTACAGGAAGTTCCCACCCATAGATAAGTACAGTGGGCTGGGGGTGTCATAATGTGCCTGGGGGGATGGCGTGATGTGGCTGGGAGGGCGTGATAAATGTAATGTTTTATTATAATGTATGTATCAATGCCCTATGATGGTCACACCCACAACACAGTGCCGCCGTGCAGAAGGGGGCACATAGGTTCTTTCATACTGGAACTGAGGTGGGCCTGTGTACTGTAAATGCCAGGGCTGATTTTCTATCCCAGTCCGCCCCGGACCCACAGCAACCAAACAGACAAATGCTTCCATTTTGAAATTCACAACAGAACAAGTTGGATGTATCAACCTTTTTCACATAAAAATGTTTACTTGGCTAAACAATCTTTGTGCATCAACGAGACAGGAGTTTTGCATCCCTCTTCTACCCTATTGGGGACTCGTATTCCTTCCACCGTCTAATGTTGCAACTGCCTGCCTCCATTTCCATCCTCACACCATGACACTGTCACTTGCAGCCCTATCCTCATCAACAAAATCATATCAGTAATTAGCCAAAGTGTACAATATTTTGGAGGCTCCGCTCATTCCTCAAGTTATCTGATGAAGCAGCACAGTTGCTGAAATATTGTACTCTTTTGCTGTTCTGATATAAAGCTACTCCTATGGGACAATTTCCTTCTTTATCTGAATCACAGACAGCCTCTTGGATCTATTCCTGTATAAAAGATATATATGGATCTAAAGGAGACGGTTCTACAATAAGCATGTACATGTTAGTGTATAGGCGAAGCTGAGTAGGAGGGTCACACCTAATTAGCACTCAGCAAGATATGTCCCTGATTCACCCAGCTACTCCCATGAGAAGATACAAAACTTACACCTCTGCCACTTTAATTTATAAATTCATGCATTACCCCCCCCCCTCCAAAACAGGTACATTAGTAGAGTAGCCAAAAGAGACCTTTTCACACAAGAGGCCTGATTCATCTTCAGACGCAAGTCCATTTGCGTGCTGTATCTTGCGTGAAATATCTCTATGCAGTCCTCAGAACGGGATTAACACCAACTAATGCAATTGCATGCAATTCAAGTCTGAACGCAAATGACATCTATGACTACCTACGACATGAAGGACAGATTTGGGGAAGGAAGGGTTGGATGAATGAAGGCAATATACAGTAGAGGTGTGCTGAGGGCATTTTGATGCAGGTTGGTTTCTTGAAAGTACAGTTACTTTTTCACCAGCTACAGGTCAAATAAGTGCTGACTGATAGTGACGATTGACACGGCATCGTCTTCTTTTAAAAGCTACACGTATGCTTGACACTAGATAGCACAGAACAACTGTATGCAACTCAGAGAGACCATAAAAATGCAATGAATATACAGTATACATTAAGAACATGTTAAGAACATCTTGATCTATGCTGTATGAATTTAATGCTAAAAAAATGATATATTTTTTTTTCATTTTTAACAAACCATATTTTTTTTTAAGATTATACTGTTCAGAATTGCTCACTTATTTTAGAGCATTATTTTTTTGTGCATTCTGATGTGACCTTATATTGCTCATATGCAGGGACGTATACTGCACTCTGTATTGTCTGTCTACATACAGCAAGTACTGTGTAGGCAGAACGTACTTACGCCCACATTCAAATGGAAACTTATCTCGAAATGCGATTGGATTTGTATACTATCTGAACTATGCTTAAATTCCGAGACCTTTTCTACACGCAAGTTGTGTGCAGATTGAGTCCGAAGATGAAGCAGGCCCAGAATGGTCTGAAATGTTGAAGATTTTATTAATTTGATGTTTTAAAGTGACACTAGTTCTTTTTATCAGAACCATATCCTCGAAATATCAAATCAATAATAGGTTTTGGTGGCTCTGACATTGCAGATGTGTGAATTCTTCCGTATCTATGTGATATATTGCCTGTAGTAATATGTGATATCCAGTTTGGTTTGTTTCCTCAAAATATTATTACAAAAACACTTTTGTGTTGCTCAAAATATAACTTATATTACAGAGATACGAGTCAATTGCTGATTGGTTGCTACAGTTTTACTGTAAATTTACACTTTTGAACAAATTTAGTATATAACGCTCTATATATATAAATGTGATATTTTTTAACAAAAATAATTTAGCTTGTTTAATGGCTCATTGGACTGTATGAATTTATGCTACATATTTAGTTTCAGAGACAAATATTTCATGCAGTCCTGCTAAGCAGTTGAGTTGGGTAACAATATAATAATAATATATAGCATAGTAGCAGTAATTCTATTGCAATATTGTTTTAGTAAATCTGTTAAATAATCTGTTTAAAACTTAATTTACATTTCTATCCTCACTAATTCTAATTACAGTATGTAATCAATTAATAAATAGAATATTTATAGTTTATTGTAACTATATGCACATAATTATTTAGTTATGCTATAATTTTATTAAATGTATTGTATAGTACTAGACACGCTGTCTGGCAGCTCAGAGCCAATGCAAAAATCAAGTCATTTTGCTGATTGGAAATAGCTGTAATCTCCTCCGCACAGCAAGAAGTGCCCCTAACAGAGTTCACTTTCCACCCCTTTATCTCATTTCACTAATCATACTCCTTAAAATTAAATCTCATTTCTCCTGCTCTGCAAAATTAGTTACAGCGGTTCAATTAAGTACAAGGGGTGGTTAAGATTTGACAAATAGTGAGTGTGTCGCACATTGCATCCAGGGCCGCTGCTGGGAGCTCTTGCACCACCTTGCCCGTAGATGGTCCATACACCTTGAAGCTTCTTTAGCACTCTATGGTGCATGCACAGAAAGTGGCCTCCCTGCTATCAGCTCTGTTATTTACAGAGCAGGGACTTGGAATTAAAAGTGATACAAAGTCTGCATCGAAAAAATATTTTTTTGGCACAGGTGGGCAGGTTGGACGCCCCAGTAAGTACAGCACCTTCCTACTGTGTTTACCAGACTTAACACATTCCTACAGCCATTATTGTACCTCAAAGGTTGTATTTTTGATTTGGACCTCAAATTGTATTTCTGCCTTGAATTCATAATTAAATTGTTTTGGAATGTGAGTGCAGTGCCATTAAAATGTTCCCTTACCTTCATCCCAGGTTGTGGCTTCAGGAGGTAAAATGGTCCCTGCTGGTCTTGAGAATACAACATTATGAGACAGAATTGACAAGCTGCAAAAGAGCAGCATTTTCCAGAAAAACTGCATCCTTTGGTTCTGTAATTATTAAAAATGAAACAAAAAAGATAATTATGACCTCTTTTATACTAACAAAAAGGTTACAATTTATTAAATTAACAGGAATCGCTAAATGTATTCCAACAATTGTTGAGTTGCAAAATGAGATCTCTTATTTGATATTTTTTTTTTTTAACTTAACCATTTTGATTTGATTTGAGATTTGTCTGCAATTTAAACAAATAAACACTAACAACTCAACTACAAGCATTGTTTCATATAGTGGTTTATTTGACACTACAATATTCCTACCATAGGCAAACTGAGGGGGGGGGGTTTCCTAGTGCCTGAAACCCCCCTCCAAGCCTGGGGCACTGTATAATTGAGGTGGCTGGATCCTGCCCCCACTTCACACAGTTCTGCTTGAAAAGGGAGAGCTGCGTGCACCTAACAGTAGCGCACACAGCATTGCCCATCAGTATATAAAAAAGCAGTCCGCTTTTAAATTATTTATCTAAACTGGTTGTTGAAATAAGATCTGTCAAGCTGGGGGAAAGGTTAGAAGTTCAGCAATACACCTCCTGCATTCAGGCTCTAAATATGTATTCAGAAGCTAGTTTGACAATAAAGTCATTGTTTTTTCCTGAAGATTTTCTTTATTCACTTGTTGTTTGTGCATTTATTTATGCATATTTACTGTCACAAGTAACATATTTAACAGAATGATAACAATTATTCACTCACATTACAGTAATCCCAATTATTTTTCTTATTTTGTCTAAAAAAAAACCTTAAAATCTGTTATTAGTTTTGTTTTAAATTTTGGTAAATTATTATTTTTTTTTGTGCCCAAAATTACATTTGTATTTCATTCTGGACTATTGTTATATTATTTGAAATATAATTTTTAGTAACTACTTGTATTGTGTTTTGCTCATATTAAATCATCTTTGCACCAGATTTAAAAAAGTAGTGCCAAATGGCTCTTTTCATTCTGATTGGCCAGGAAATGAATGACAGATAGAGAGTGTATTTGGATAGATATTAGAAGTCCACAACCAATCAAATGCACCAAATGTAATGTTCTTCAAACCTCTATTGGTTATTCGCAGTGAACCCCCCCCCCCCCCCACAGGATGCATTGCAATTTGGGCATAATCTACGGCTCAAACATGCACCCACAAAAATAGTGTATGTCGTGTTGCACGCATGATATTTCCAACTCTGCATCTGTAGCATATGCATCTAGATTATGGTAGGCATGCTTACACCCACATACACAGAACCAGGCCAAGAACAAAGATCTTCAAAGCCTTTTTTTCCTATAATAATTATTTTATGAATTTCCAACCACAAAATATACTAATAACAATGACCCAAAGAAACAAATTCACCTTTATTCACACATTGACCCAAACACAGCCCATTGACCTCACTAACATCCCCTCCACCACCAATATTCTCTGTTATACAACTGCAGTACTGTAGTGGTCTGAAAGCCTATCCTAGGGGATCATATTTTAGCAATTTATTTGAAAGTGTCCTAGTAGCACATGTTAATGTATACAACGGTAGAACTTATACTGATACTTGTAATCACGTGTTTATCCAAGGGGACTATCTATCTATCTATCTATCTATCTATCTATCTATCTATCTATCTATCTATCTATCTAGATATAATGAACTCTTGGGTGATGTTATCCTTCCACTGCTTCCCAGTAGGGGATTAGTATAAGGAAAGATCATACTAAATTGAGAATGTCACCTCAGAATTGAGGAGTTTATGACATCTTTCTAAAGGATCTGCCCTCATCTTATGCAATAAGTGCAGAATGAGCCAAACTTCACAGGCATTTACAGTACACACCTGACCACAGGTGCATCATATATGTACTTACCCTTACTGTCATTTATGTTAATAAGTTTTATATGTAATTTTTTAGATATTGAAAATAAAAAGATTTACCATCATTGTTGCATTTTTATTCTTTTTTAATTCCCAGCTAATAAATGGAAAAACATACAAAATATAAGTGTTAACTCACCTTACACAGTTTTGATTTGGATATTTGTGTCAAAATTCCTGGAAACTTTGTTTCACCTCCTCTCTCCATGAGGATATAGCAATCCTGATGTTCTTTTTATACCATTAGGTTGTCAAGGTATCCAAGTAAGTGTTGCCAATTGATGGCAGAATAGATTATCTAAAAGACACAGAAGTGTTCTTTGTAAGTTGTCCAAAGTAAATATTTAACAAGGTAAACTTCAAATAATGAAGAGACAAGGCTTCAGGTAATCCTGATTCAAATATCTACTCTGCCAATTAAATGAATACTTTAAATGAGTATATTTGTTGCAGTTTTTTTTCATTATTATTATGGTTCAACTCTCATTAAAAAATGAAACATTAACTTAGTGATCTAAATATACCATGACTGTTTTTTCAGTAAAATAGAAATAATTTTTGAGATTCAACAACCTTGTAACAGGAAATAGCTTAAAACGGTATTGTAGGAGAAACAATGGTTGCCTCGATTTTTTTTTGTACTTGCATTAAAATTAATTCAGTATAATACACAAACATTCCAAAATTGTAAAACAATGAAAAATAACATGAACTGATTTTAGCTGTTACTCCATAACAGAGGGGAGAACTTTTTTACATTGCTCTCCATACAATGCTTATTCTAACACAGTACTTCTGTTTAATGTTGTGATGAAATTGTCAAAGATAGTTATGGGATATATTTACCAAGACCCCTCTGATAACAAGGTTTTCTATTGCTGCGTATCATAGTGAAAATTTTTTTTTTTCAGAAAATGTAACAAAAAAATGTCGTCGGGGCTTCTAAACTGCTTTGTCAGGCCAGAGCAGGGTGCCTCCGCGCATGTGTGAGCCAGCATGCCGACTCACACATATGTACTGGAACTTGAAGCTCCAGCTTAGGCTTCCAGTCCCAGATTCCATTAAAAAAAATAAGTTTTGTAAAAAAAAAATAATCTAAGTCTAAAAGAAGTGTAGGAGTGGGAGTGTGCCGCAGCTTGATAGGGTATTACGAGTGGCAAGCAACCCCAGTTGCGTCCCACTCGTAATACCCTACCGAGCTGCGAGCAGTTCCTGCAGCTAGCTAACGCTTGCGGCACCTAATTCCTGACGCACAGTTTTAGCCCTGTTTTGACGTGTGTTGCGTCTGCGCCTCACTGCGACTAGGATGTATTTACATGGTCACGCCTTCACAATTCCGCGTTCCTCCCATTCTCTCGTAGTGAGTCGCAAGCTGTTGCAAGTGTTAATTGCGCCCAAGATGCAGGCGGATTTGGTGCTTCCTGAACACGCATGGTAGTGTTTTTTGGTTAGATGCGCCTAAAACGGACTTTGCGTCTGACTTTAAATGAGGTCCAATGTGTTTAGATTTAATATTGAATAAGGTTGACCCTGAGTGAAACATAGTACAAGTTAATACCCAGTATGTGTGGATTTAATATACAGAGGCATATTTATCAAAAAGATAAAAGTTTTCACAAGATATAGGGCTATATCTGGTGGTGCCTAAATCGTGTGATAATTGCATGTCATAGAGAAGCTTGTTTTTCATGAACAGTTGACAGTACAAGTACCGCCTCTGTCCTCTGATTGCTAATGCCATCTCAGGATGACATTAGCTGGGGTGAAAAGAATGCTTTGTTTTTTAAATAAGGCCTTTTTCTACTTTATTAGCACATTTTATCTATTGCACTTGCCCTTAACACTTTATTTTTGAGTATCTAGCAAATATACTATTCCATTCACTTACATTTTCCATACCGCCACTTCTAAATTCCCACTATGACCCCTGGCCATAAGCATAAAGGAAGGACTGGCCACACAGTATCTTTTTTCTTTAACTAAACTGATGATTGTTGAACTGTCCCAATATGTTTTAAAATAGCCAGTAAGTAGCAGACTCTTATCTCTTACTAATTAAATATATTGTAATACTGGTTACGTTCTGACGATATTCTATGAGTTTGGAAATTTTGTTTTTTACCCTAAGATCCTAGTCATCTGGTTTTCTATAGTGTGGTTGGGTGACAATGTAATATGTATTATATTATTATTATTATTATTATTATTATTATTATTACTATTATTATTATTAGTAGTAGTATTATCTTTCATGTATGTCTTCAACCAATGCCGTACAAATATATACTGAGTAACACCATGCTCATGATATGTGTCCAATGCCGACAGCCTAAAGTCCTATATCTAACATATACAACCCTATACTTGCAATATGCAACCCCATATCCAGCACAACTGTTCCATGCCCAAGAGTCCATAAACATGTTGCCCAATAAGGGCTCTTTATTATAAATGATGCATGTTTATATTTTTTTTATTTTTACTAAATATTAAAGTGATAATTCTCAGAGCCGCAAGCAAACATCTGCGTTAAAATGAGAATGCCGATGGTAATAATGTGCCTCTAATACCAATAGTGTATGGCCCTTGTTGTTCTAAAGTATCTACCCCTATGTTCTTTTAAGCCAGGTTTGGAAAGACAAATCAGATTCTACAGATTGTTCTGGTAAATCGGAGCTAGATATAATTCTACAATACCTTTTCTGATACATATTTTTACCATACCCAAAGGGCTACAGCATAAACATGTTTTTCAATCAGACACCATTTCTTCAGCATTTCTTGCCACAGTGACTTTATTATATAACACTAGTTTGTTCTGGGTCAATATAATATTTGCACTTACTTTGAACAATGTCTAGTTAAAGTTCCTTTTGTTATACTTGAAAATACTTTCTCTGAAGAACATGTAAATTAAACAGTGACAAGGACTGTCTGCTTAACCCGGTATCATTGATGTTGGGTCAGAATGACCTAGGGCCCTTTAAATTACGTGTATCTTTTTACTTAGTTATGCCACGTTGCCAAACCTCTTAGTAGCTGGAGGTAAGACGCCTGCCTACTCTTTTCCCACTACCACTCATTCAGCTGGCATCAGTGCAGAGAACTAGATGGCCACAAACTCAAAAAAGGTTATTATGACCCAACCTCAATGTTGGTGTAACAATTTTGTGCCATTAAATACATTTTACATCTTGTTTTACATATGATGTGAGCCGCAAATTCCAGAAAATGGGCACTGAATAACTTTTATGCCATGCTAAATATGGCTGGAATCAATGTGATCACAATATATCAGTGTAATAATAATAGTGTGTCACAAAAGCAATGTAAATTCATCAAAACCTTGGGTCTTGCTGTCCTAAATGAACACTTGAGCCTCCACAAAGATGTGTTTCGTTTACCAAGAGATATGCGTAAAAGAATGAGAGATTTCAATGGAGAATATTCAGAGGAGCCACCAGCAAAAGTACCAGGAGTTTGAAAAAGATGTCAAGTATGTCCCGCTAAAACACATTGTAAGACCACTCATACATGTCAAGCGAGTTACAAATATATCTGCCCGGAACACCTGATTTCATATTGCAGCGATTGTAGTGATAAGCTGGGTGAAACTGATTAGTTATAAGACTGATTTTGTTTCTGTGCTTTTTTAATTTTCAAAGATCTCATACTTAAGTCAGCGAAAAGTTTCATTTTAGATTAAAAGTTTATTTCTTGTTAAGATATTAACAATAACACAGAAGTTGTCAATTTTGTTGATTTTTTGAAGACTACGTAGAAATAAAAAAAAGTTCCTTCTCTATTCTCTATGACCTTTTTTTTTAATCAAAATACCTCATTCAATAGTTCATTATTCCAAATACACTAATAATCTTCTAAAGTCATTCTTAACATTTAAAATTTAGGCAAAAAATATAACCTTAACGTCCATGTAACAACTTTCTACCACAATGACACCGGGTTAATATAAAGCCTTTGTTAAATGTTGGAAACATACGTGATGATTTTATCTAATAAATTGTTGAATAACACTCAATTAGGCATTGGGCAGAAAAGAAAAAATAGCTTGTGAAAGTCAGTTTGCTTTATATTTCATTAAAAACCAGATTAAATTCCTATACCTCCATCAAGTATATGGAATAACAAATATTCAATGTGTCAGGATCATCTCTATCCTAAATCTTTTTGTCCTTTATGATGAACAAACATGCGTTTTCCTGATAGCCTACTTCAATGCCATGGGACGCAAGATCATTATCTAAACTCTAATTTACACATTTTCAGTAGAGATGTTCACTGACCCCCGTGTTTTGGTTTTGGTTTTGGATCTGGATTAACTTTGTGTTTTGTGTTTGGTTTTGGCAAAACTGCCCTCGTGTGTTTTGGTTTTGGATTTGGATCCCTATTTTTTTCAAAAATCCCTATTTTTTTTTTGCTAAAATCACATAATTTGGTTCTTTTTTTTGTTCCTACATTATTATTGACCTCAATAACATTAATTTCCAGTCATTTCCAGTCACTTTTTGTCAAGTGACAAGAACACTGCTAACCCTCCTGTTTCTGTATGAGCAATGGCACTGAGCAATGGCACTGAAGACTGGAGAGTTACAAGAACACTTCTACCCATGTTTCTGTCTGAGCCATGGCGCTGGATCTCCTGGGGAGGGAGGTACTTATGGGATCCAAAACCAAAGAGATCCGACAACGCAACAATGATGTTTTGCTTCATTTCAGATCCGAGGACACACGAAAGTACCGAGCCGGCTCGCGAAAACCGAGCCCGAGTATCTCTAATTTCAGATAATCAACAGATGATAAATTAATATTAGTTATGATATTTTGGGCATCTGTCTATGGACTTAAGTTCCTCTTATTACTTGTTTTTTCCTGTTCAATATTATAATAATTGACTTTGTTATTTCCTAGCATCCTTATTTATCAATGTAAAGAGTACCAATGAGGAAATTTTATTTTGTATAGTACCAGTTGCTGCTCCTTAATTCAACACACTGGTTTATTCAGACCCTGAAAACTACCAATATTTGTACGAATTGTAAACCGGTTCTCATATCTTCATACACTAAACAAAATCCGATAAGGAGATCAGTTTGTACAATGATTGTCTAAGGCCTAGATAAAAATGTGTAGCTTCACCCAAGATAGGAAACATTACTGCAAATCAAGAGTGTTGCTTGATTATCTAAAGGACTGGCAGCAGCTTCTGTATATCAAACAAGGTGCTGTAAGTCAACAAAATGACACATTTGCACATTATAAAATGGTTGGGTACTGTGCTTAATACTTGTGGCTTTGTGTTGGAGCCAAGCAAAGTCTCTGTTACTAATGCTGCTTGTCATGGTATGTTTACAAGCCAAATCTAGCCCTGACAAAGCACCTAGCGAAACGCGCATCGGCGAGACGCCGCGCTCGCTACTTCTTCTGTATAATATGTGAAAAGAATATGATCCTCTTACTATCTGATCTATTATGATCCTTGCACATACCTATGGGGTTTATGTTAGTGTGAATGGGAGCTGAGAATGAATACATTTTGGAGGGGACTAATATAACTAGCTAATTCCTTGATAGTGGAGAACTTCAGTTGTCATAAATATTCCAGTAGGATTAAGATATATACAGTGCACATGCGCAAGAAATCCTGGAACCAGACCAATTAAGAAATAAGATTATTCCACTAGCTTCAAGATCTTATAATTTTAGATCCATCACTGAATTCTTTTTTCTATAGAACAATAAGGATACTACACTATGACCACATAAACAAATAGTTGTGGAGTATTAGCTAGATGTTAAGATTAGAGATGTATTAAGATGTAGCAATAATAATTAAAGAAACAGCATTACAAGCATTTATATCCTCTCCTAGGACAGGATTTAAGAATTAGACAATCTGTATAGTTCTCCTGATAAAATATAATTGAAAATTACATCTCTCATTATAGCAACAATAATAAATTATATCAGGGGATTCAACTCATTGGAATGTAATATCCATTAATCAATTTTGGATATTAGTTGACGAATACTGAATATTTAGTTGCATTATCTCAGTTTATGCCCTAGCATTAAATACTACACAAGTGGTGTTACTGGAATTTAATAGCAGTGTGAACATTTTCAGAGGATCCACATCCAAATACTTGATATATGGAAGTAGTGGCATGACTAGCAGTTTATAACTGCCTTTTTTTAACAGTTTACATTTATTCATAGTTGCTACATTTCATTTCTTTTTTTTAATATTTTTTTAGTGTACTTGATATTAATAAACAAATAATATTTTAATGCATACTAATAAAGCAGTAATGTAAGTTGAATTTAAATCGTCTAGAAGTGCCTCAAGGTTACACATTTTTCATTTCTCCTTCTTTGTATTCGCAGTGAATTATCGATATGTGTGAGTGCATCCCCCCTAATGTTTATAGTAGTGATCTCAATTTGTGACATTAGAACAAAATATTAAGCTGTTTTTTTTTACCTTACTCAGTGCGGTATATAGTTTTGGTAAGCCAAATCCAATCAATTATTTAATCAACAAATTGTGCAGAATTGATACAATCTCCTAGCATGTTCTGTTTACATCAATGCCCAAATATCATTAGAGTTCCTGGTGCTGGGATTTCTAGGAAAATAGCCAAGATGAGGTAGTGAAATTAACCACTTAAGTGGCCACATGTGCCAAGCTAGCAAACTACCATGTATGAATAAGTCCTATCCATGTTATAGTCTCTTGGTGCTGGCTGCTCCCTGGAGATAACCACTTGGCATGGGTAGCTATCAGAGATACACCATACTGGCCAAACCTCTTAGTCCAGAGAGAATGGGTCAGGAGAGACAAAGCTGAAGTTAATGGGATAGAGAATGTAAAAATATGAGGGACAAAGCCAAAGTCAATAAAGGGGCAAACGAAACAAGACTCTTTGAAGCACAGCAGAGAAATTAATTTTCAACTTTGCTTGTGCAAAGATTTGTAGGAGTGAGGTCAAATGTATACATATGAGGTCTCTTTGTTCTAATTGACTTGACCTTTACCAAGGTGCTGGTTGCAGTAAGTGCAAAAGAATGTGAGTTGTCAGTGTTGACGGTATACTAACACATGTCACCTGTAGCTGGTATTGCGGTGGATCCTCACATATTGCAGCAGTATTGTCTGCTTTGAGAGATGTGTTTGCTCTCAGTGTCAAGGTCAAAGCCCCAGCTAATTAGTTGCAATTTTTCCAAACCGACTGCTGCAGTTGACCGATCACCGGCTTTATCTGCCACTCATATTTAAACCTTTCTAGGCATCATACAACAATCTAAAACTTCACTGCAATGGGTGTGCACGTGTGCATATTCAAGTATTGGTAATAATTGCTCCATATTATAGAATTATTTGTCCAAAATCATTTTTATAAGCATTATTTCTGACTACTGTTACAACTATGGTCAAACAATACAAATAATGAATATTTATAAGTGACAACCATAGGGATCAAAATCTGATTTTTAAAAGAAAACTTTTTTTTACATTTTTAGAATAACATTCCAGGTGCCGCAGATAGAAATAGCAACCTGAGCCCTCAACAGGTTTCCTAAGCATTTCTTGCTTCCTCATTGTTAAAGATACACTGATCCACCTATATAGAATTCAGAAACTGCAACACAGATTAGTGAATTGAAAAAATTCCCTTGGACGTAATATTATAGTATATAATATATAATAACAGTAGTATTTAAACCTAGAACTTGGAGTCCAACACAGTATTTAGGGAAAATTTTAGCTCAGTATTTTGTGTTGCGGTACTTAAAAACTCTATAGGTGCTGCATTAGGACCTGTGGAGGTGACCTATCGAATCTACACCAGAATAATTTTGTGAGTAAATATGACAATGAAGGGTCATGCAGAGTTGAATGTAAGTCTGCTGTGTAAATGCAAAATGTACTTTCACTTACTGCTCATGTGCAGTAGAAAGAATTAGGAGTGAGCAGACTGAGGAGTCTATGCATCAAGCTAGTTTTCTAATTAAAAGATGCGGAAACAGTCATTTCCGCATATTTTAAGTATGTTTACTATATATTACATTTTCAGTTACTATGCATTACAGGCCCAACAGAGGAGATTTCACAGAAATCTCCTCCATTCAGGCTAACACCGTGCAGCATCACAGTCCCCATAGATTACTATGGGGACTGCGATGTTCTGCAATACATCAAGCTTTGATAAGCTTTGCATTGTATAGACAGGTAACACCATCTCAGGATGTCATTTTCTGTGGGATTCTGCTGAGACCCCTCCGGGATGTTCCTGAATTTCAATGATTGCATCACCATGCCCCCTCCTGCACTTGTCATATGACCTCGGATCTCCCGGAGGAGCTTTAAAGAGTAGGCATGTGATAAAGTGTGACCCACCAACTCCGTCAGTCATACCCTGATACTAAAACTAGCTTTTGTGGTGGGACAACATCCTATTCTTTCCCACATAATTACTTAACCAGCCCAGGCTATGCACACTTATATCACTTGTTTTGAAGTGGGAACGCCATTTAAAAAAAAAATATTAATATTTATTTTAAGCAATATGAAGGTCTGTGCTGATGAGTACCATCCTCAGAAGGAATCTTGAGCCAGGGGATAGCATCCACAAAAGATAAACCTCGTATATCTGCAGCTGCTTAAACTTCTGATTGTACTGCAATTACGTGAATGCACTCTTACTGTAGTTGTCATACACTTGTCTGCTCATTCCCTACTCTGTTCCTCCTCTCTAAGCATAAGGAGTTGTATGTGTAAAGTGTTGTCGTATCTGCAAATAGAAGTACGAGTATGGTTTTTTGTGTGCACACACAATGCGGAACGTGCATTTTTTTCACAAAAAAAAAATGTACATCCAGCCTCTATAAATTTTGTGTGCTGCTGACATCTTCTGCTCATTTACATTATTGCAGCAATTTACCTGATTTACACAGTTGATACATGCCATAGTTTGGTTTTGGAAGGCTCTAATCTAATTAATACTTGCCAGCTTTTAAAACCTGCCCTCCAGTAGATCCCGGAGGACAGGTTGTGTGATAAGTGTAAGGATGGGGGTGTGGTGACGCATCTCCCTGCCCCCTTCTCGGAAAAAAAGCCAAAATGCATGACATTTAAAAGCAGGGCGGGGCTTAAAGACGTGATTGCATCATTAAGCCCTGCCTCCACAAGTGTCCTGAGGATTGCCTACTCTTCCTTTAGGACTCTCTGAAATTTGGGAGCCTACCGGAAATTCTGGGAGAATAGGCAATTATGCTCTAATTCAGAGCTTTCTTGTATGTGGTTGGCTTAGTCGTCAACTGACTTTAATTTCAGTTTATAATGAGTTGTTCATGTAACGTTTTGTCTTAGAAAAAGTCTCTACTTTACAGTATTGACCAAGACCTCAAAAAATTGTTGTTTTTGCTTGCTAGATGCAATTCTTATCAAGTATTCTTGTTATCCAGTCTTTCTAAGGTCCCTCCAGGCAGCATTGTGTGTGTCATGCTTAAATACATTTATTTACTCACCAGTAAAGTGCACCAGGAAACAATTTAAAATGGTGGCAATTATGGATTACTGTAGCCTAGAGGCACCTAAAATAAGGATCATACCCCCAGATGCTCTAAAGTCTGTTAAGTAAGGGCCTTTAAGGACACATTTCTTAATTAAGAGGTTTTATTTAAAAAAAAAATAGATACGTATCTATGCTTTGTGTAAGTCAACTACCTGAAGTAACTTCTCTTAATTAAACTTATGAGTGTTACTTAATGCGTTAAGTAAGGCACAGTTGCTATTTAACAAGTTCTACACATGCACAAAAACTTAAATAATCAGTTCTACTGCATATGTAAGTAATGGTAGTGTGCTAACAAATGTCCAGAACTGATTTCCTCTCCCTTCTCCCCAAGCATTATGTGATGTCCCAGTGCAGCAAAAAGCGTATTAGCTGTTTGCTGTACCTGCCAACATTACATGCCTTTTAGTACCCCAGATTGCCAAATATGCTGAAAAGGAAAACGCTACTTAGACTAGATTAAGGGAGAACCCTCACTGTGCCTGATACTTGTCATGCTAATTTTCCCTGCTGCAAGCTGTACTAAAAATGAGTGCACTGCATGCTATCTACATCACTGGAAGAGTTCCCCAGAACTCCATTGAAGCAGTGCTATGGATGGACTTATTCCTCCAGTGCAATAATCTGGCTAACAATGGACGCAGAGTATGGAACCAAGTGGAAGAGAGGGAGATAAGTTACTGAAGTAGATGAGCTATTAATGAACCATGTAGTGGAGTAGAGTGGAAGTCCATATCTTTATTATTGTCTAATTGTACTTCAATCACTTTCTTATTGGCTCCTTATTGTTTGAACAAAAATATAAATATACCTTAATTACATATTTATAGTTAGTAATGACACGTTTTTTGGCCGATAGAGACACCATTAAGTTGAACACTATTATATTTTATTCTTTCTGTTGTTGGGGCAAAACATGTAGAAAAGGAAATGAACACTATTAATAGGAAACATGTGGCCATTAATAACATCCCATTATTGCTGTTAATTAGGACAACATGGCTCAAGTCAAACACTTTAAATACTGAAAAATCCTTTATTGTTGGAATTATCAGGCAGTCATTGATTTTTCACTGTGCAGACTTTCACACTTCTGCATTGGAAAAAAGTGCTGCATTCTTGACCTGGGGAACAGTATCACGCTTGTACATGGGTGTGTCCTTCATAGTTCTTCATGTATGACATTAGTCCATCTTAATATGGTAACAATGCAATTATCTTTAGTCCTGAAAAAAAAGATGGAATCAGTCATAATAGAATAGAGGTAATTTATGATATGTTTGTAAGTGTATAGGGCAATAGCTAGTTCTCTGAGTGCTTATTAGATTGCATAATGTCCTCACACACAGGTGTTATTTTAAGTAAGTGTTTAAAGAGTGTTGTCAAAACATGTTGAATGTGCTTTGGTTCTGATTGTACAAAAATAAATGTAAGCAAATGGACCTGCACATACTTTCTGACAAGCATTCCCTATATGTCAATTTTGATCTTCCCTTGTCAGATTCCCAATATAAAACCACAGAGAGAGTGAAGTGAGCAAAATGGTTTTATTGGGCATCCTGTCAGTATGATCTGGCAAAGGCTGATGTCACAAACAGGCTTTTATAGGCCAAGGACAGGTGTTAAGCATTCTGGAGTAATGAGCCTAGCTCTGGCAGGTCAGAGAGCAATCTGTAGTACCACTGGTGGAACAGTGGTACTACAGGCAGGATACATGTATCTCTGTATCCCTGAAGCTTTCAGAAGCATTAGTGCTTGGTACAATATCATGGAGCTCTATGGGAATGCTCATTAAGTACATACTGCAGGGAGACTGTGAGACGCATTATTAAATATGTTTCAATTTTTCTCTGATAATAGCGAGAGCAAAATTCAGGTATTTATCCATGTTTTAACAAGGTTGTTTTCCATTGCCTTTGTCTATGACCATGTAGACAAAATATAAGATAGCTGGGGTATGTGAGATAGCATGTGTACTTGTGATTGTATAAATGTAATCTATAAACTATGTATGTTGTAAATAGGAAAAAAAGTGAATCCTAACACACTGTCAGTGTAACACACCCAGGGCCAGACTGGCCATCTGGCACTTTTGACAAGTGTCAGAAGGGCCGATTGCTAAATGAGCTGATCCAACTGGCTTCCCGTCCTAGCATCAGGATCTCCCAGAAGCATTTTTTTCCCTGTTTACCACAAAAACTTCTCCAAACCGGCTCTACTTGCAGCTCACAGCAACATCTATCGAGAAGAAAAGCCCTTCCACTTTGATCAGTGTGACAAGAAGCTCAACGACCAGTCACTGCTCGCTGCCCACAAGAGAACCCACACCGGGTAGAAGCCTCAGAAATGCAACCATTACAACAAATGGTTCCCTAACCGAAGCAACCTGGAAGCTCACAGAGAATGCCAGCCGAAAGCTACACTGTACAAGTGCTGACACGGCGAGAAGAGCTTCAACCACAAGTCCTTGCTCATCACTCACAAGGGAGTGCACACAAACACTAAGCCTTCAAAGTGCACTCAGTCCTGAATACACAATTGGTGGCTCACCAGTCTACCCATGGTCCCGATAAGCCCTTTCTATGCAGCCAGTGTGAGAGGAACTTCAACAAAGAGGAGACATTAGAGGCTCATACCCGAGTTCACAATTTGCAGAATGTGGAAAAGCCAAAGACATAATTAATTATTTTTGAGGATAGATTTTACACTTACCATTTACGTTTTAAATTTTCAAGCTATTCCCTTACTACTTCAAACCTTTTTTTAGACAACCTTGATTTGGCATTATCCAACAGTTTTTGTATTGTGGCCAGATTGTCATTCTTACAGTTACCAAAAGGAATGTTATGCGCATATAAACTTACATTGTGAATATATTAAAAGTGTATGTATCATTCCCCAGCCACCATAAAGTGCTTGGCAGAGGATCGTACAGATCCGTTTCTCCCCTCTGTGCCCGCCCCTCTCTCCACATGACAACAGTTGTGTCTCCTCCATGAAATGGAGCTGCGCATGCCCTGCCGCGGAATTTAAGACTGTCTATGTGAAGGGCCTGAGCTGAGTCCACTCGCACATAACAGAGCTGTCTTTATGTCTTTAATGGTAATGTGTGTGTGTGGTATAATTTGAAATTCAGGCATTACTGTGGCATAATATTAATTGGGATACTATTATATGGCATAATAGGAACTTAGGACATGACTGTGTGGCATATTATATAACCTAGGTGATGCTAGACACTCCCCCCAGTGGTGAGCTGAGGCACATAGTATCCTTCTCTAGGTTTCCCTGGGTGCGTACACTAATAAAATGTACTGCACACACCTATGTGTAACATATGTCTGCCTGGGGGGGGTGGAGTGATGTGGCTGGAGAGGGCTTGATAAATGTAATGTTTTATTATAATATATGCATCAATGACCCATGTTGACAATGCTTCCAACACAATCTGGCCATGCCATTTTTTGGCGCACAGTTTCTATCCTGCTCCTCTTTGGAAGGGGACACTGAAGGTTCACTGTACCAATCTCTCTTGGCAGCCCTGTACATACCATTGTCTGAAAATGGAGTGCATCATCATCATCATCATTATTATCTGGAACAGAGGTGGGCTGATTTTTTTGTCCCAGTCCGGCCCTGAACAAACCTGACAAGAGTTTCAATTTTGTGAAACGATCACAATTTTCAGCAGTTAAAAAGGAGTGTGGCAAGAAAAAGAATGGCTGTGTCTTTTGCTGGAATGGGCACACTATGGTTGACATGGGGATGTTTTTTTTTTAATCGGGTGTATAACGCAATTGGGCATAGTGACATAGGGTGGAGGCTATTACTTTGCCCGGGGATCTGTGTTACATACTGCCAGTTATGTGAGAGATCTACATTACATACACAAAATATGATACCAAATATGAGAATTGTCTCAAAAACCTACACAGTGCTGCTTAAAATGTACAAGTACCTGAGCACTATTTATGCTGTCTTTTTATTTTATTTATCCATTCATTTAATATATTTCTTACACTGGCCTATGTGCTCTTACCTAGACTTTTATGCGTTTAGTACCACAAGATTCTGAGAATGAAAAGAGAAGGTAAAAAGTCAAGTTTAAAGCATTAGTTATTAAACACCTTTAACATATATGTATATATATATATATATATATATATATATATATATATATATTTATATATATATATATATATATATATATATATATATATATATGCCTTTTTTTTATTTCATTCATTGATTTACTTTGACAGTGTAACAGTATATTGCACCAATGACACCAAAATTACAACACAACCTAAAAAAGTTGTTGACACCTACTTTGCTTCCAATCTTATCTTATCTTCTTAGCAGAAGATAATACGTGGGTAATATGGAATAACAATATTAGTGAGAGAAATATAAGTAATAGCCAAGTAATATCTTAAGGGTTTGGTACCGATGGAGTAAAATATGAAAATATTTTCCTTGTATTGACTGCTTAAAGGCATAATTGATGTATTCTCCCAAAATTAAAATTCATTCTTTAATAGGGATCTCTCTTTCTAGTGCTTTTTCTAGTTTAATAATGATATTTGCAGAACAACTGAGTATTTTGAAATGAACAGCATTAACATCTCTTAAACTTGTAGTAAACAGCAAGCCCCTCAGTATGACCTTTTGTCAAGGTCATAATTGCGCCATTCATGTTAAATTTCCTCTGTGTTCTGGGCTATCACTGAACATCCCTATTATAATTTGAAATCCTCCTCTAAAAAACCTGCTATCTCATAGGCAGAGCTACTGTTCTACCACAAACAATTACTGCAGCTTGCAGCTCACAGCAACATCCATCGAGAAGGAAAGTCCTTCCACTGTGATCAGTGTGACAAGAAGGGAAATGACCAGTTGCTTCTCGTGTATATTACTGTTAATCGTGTAATATAGTGTTATAAGCGATACAATATACACAATTACTAAGATCATATAAAACAACAATTTAAAAGAAACAAAATTCAGAATATTAAAACAAGATGCAAAGCATAAGGGATAAAAGAGCTAGGAAATTTTTTTATGTTTTACTGAAATCCTTACATCCAAAATGTCAATGTCCGCGTTGTTAAAGTCAATGTTCATCAGCTTTGGTAGAGGTATTCCGTTCCCTACAACAGCTGTAATTAGAGTAAAAAACAGAGGTTTTGACTAAAACCTTATTTGAAGTTGTTTTTATAAAAAATGTATAATGCCCAAAGTTTGTTTTAATATTTTGTATACTTTTTAGTTCATTTGTTTTGTTTATAGTGCATTACACAACAGCAGTACTTTTATCAAGTAAAATATAAAGCATTTGATTCGCCAACTAACCTGAAATTTAGCAATCTTACTTTATTTAGGCTATTACAACTGGGAAATACAGAATGCAGGGTGTACCTGCAGTATGGAAAAGTTATTCTGGGGTAAGTACCCCAGTTGTCTACTATTTCAGTCTCTTTAAAAAAAAATTAAACCTGAGGTCTTCCTTTCTTAGGTTACTAAACACTGGATGAAATCAGGAATAAATCAGGCATATTATTGCTGAAGTTCCCTATAAAATACATAGGAGGTAATTTAAAGAGCGCACCCAAGGCGCAGAACAAAACACCTTGCATTTGCACAAGTGCACCTTGTTGGTCTGACCGACACTCATTAATTATCAATTATCATCATCTAAAATACATCATGTTTATTATTTTCCAATGTGATAAATGCTTACTGTTAATTGCTGGTAGAAAGGCAAGGCTGAAAATGTTACCAACCAGACCCTCTAATGAAGAAACCTGTAAAGGAAAAATGAGTGAGTAGAATTACAACATTCTAATTTGTCACAAGTGTCAAAAGTCTTAGGGGTATATTTACTACACTGCAGATTTGAAAACGTTGAGATGTTGCCCATAGCAAACAATCTTATTCTAGCTGTTATTTTTGTAGAATGTACTAAATAAATGAAAGCTAGAATCTGATTGGTTGCTATAGGCAACATCTCCACTTTTTCAAACCCACAATTTATTAAATATACCCTTAATGTAAGAGCAAATTATGTGCACTAAAAAGTATATTCTAAAAGATTATGGCTCTGTATATATTTGACACCAGTGGCTTTGTATATGCTAGTTGCAATGTAGTGACAAGAATAAACAAAGCTGCACTCTGGTCACTAGTGTATACTATTCCAGATCTAGAATAGTTTAATAATTATGTTTTACAAAGCAATTTGCCTTTGCTCTGCATATGTAGTAGCCAGAATCTTTTAAGACAGAGTGTGCCCATCACACACACTCTAGTATCATTGACAATGGTGTACATTGCAGGTGTCATCCAACATTTTCTCTCTGTGTTTTATTATTGAAGCAAAACCAGGGGCAGCTTCTAAAAGAGCAACCTTTAACCCACTCAGTCATCAGAGGACAGCTTTTCAGTTTGTCCAATAGGAGATGGAATGGTTCAACCTTCTTACTTGAGTGCCCACATTACTTTTTTACATTCATTGATGTTGCTCTTTGTCAGGTTGTGAGGGGCCCTAAGTTTTCTAATACTGACCTTTCAGCCTTGAAGAACAGCAAATCGCTTAATATTTGATTTACAGAATGTTTTGCTTTAGCTGCTGGATTTTGGCTTTTGCAATTTTCCAATTACAAAAAATGTTGCCTTCAAAAATAAATGCAACATAGCTAGATGTCTTCTTCCTCTTCACTAAAAAAAAATATGCTGGTAATTAATACTTTAAAAAGTTTATTAAGGGGGAGTCATATGAGCCAGAAGCACTGTTGAATACCATACTTAGTAATCTAGTGGCTTCACCCACTCTACAAACCAATAATTGGCAAAGAAACAATCCCAGACCCCTCTGTTAATGGCTCTGCCAACTATTGCCTTATTCAGTGGCCAGTTACAGGTTTACGCTTGGTCTTGAAGGCTCAAACCTATATCTCTGGGGATCCAACATTGAATCTAGATCCAGACCAAGTGTAGGGCTGACAGATACAAGCCGCACTTCATGGGCATTCTGCTGTACCCAAACCTTGAGTATGGGGAGGATTTCCTGATCACATAGCTCACTCGGTGGCTTGCCTTTAATTTACCACCTGACCCATAAAACAAACCTCCATAGTCTTAGTGTCAGGCACCAGTAAACTTTTTCTCTCAACTACAATCCACAAAGAGTCCCAGAAACTGTCTGGACCCCTGCTATCCTCCTCACACATTGGGTCCCCAACCAATCCACTGGCAGTCATATACTGCCAAATGGCCTAATTACTTCCTTTCCATGTACTCACTGTCAGAAGGGCGGTTTGTAATGTAACCAGTCTTAGGGGTTTATTTACTAAATTGCGGTTTTGAAATAGTGGGGATTTTGCCTATAGCAATCAATCAGATTCTAGCTGTCATTCATTTAGTACACTCTACAAAATGATAGCTAGAATCTGATTGGTTGCTATAGGCAACATCTCCACTTTTTCAAACCCTCAATTTAGTAAATATACCCCTTAGTGTTATATCTGTTGCACCTCACCAGACAGACCTCCAAGTATCAAGTTTTCATATTGGAAAGGTAGGTTAATAATTAAAACAATCTCAAATCTTATATAAGCTCTGGTTTTGCCTCTCTAAATTTTAAAAATGTAAAAAATCCCCACACAGCAGAATATGAAGCAGCTGCACACTGCTCTCTGTAACAAACATTACACGATGTACTTTTGGGATGCAGTCACAATTTACCCCATCACTAAATTCTTAAAGGGTATCTCCATCATTGAATAATTTCTGTAGTAAACTAAAATTTTGCATAAGAAAAAGAAAGGTTATTAAAAAAATCAAGAAAATTGTTCATGTAAATAGGCTTCCTGTGTCATGTATTTGATATCATTTTGAAATACTCCAGTTTTTTAAATTATGTGTGGTTATTTTATTTTTAAGAATGCGAATTCTTGTTTTAACAATTTAGATAATGAATTGTATATAATACTTTATTGTATTTGGTATGCTTTGTTATATTTTGCTATTAAATATCTTTGTGCATTGGAACCACATTGATCGCATTGGTCAATCATTATTGGTAATGATAGAAATGGACATTACAATATACATTAGAATGCATAGTGCCTTACCCACTGGCATCAAAATACATACTTTTACTATGCTAATAGACAGGTACTGGTTGGGGACCCATAAGCATATGTAATTGGACATTTCCTATTTTTTAGATTTTTTTGTGTGTATTCTGAAAAATTGTATAAATGAACAATGAATAGTTTATACTTAAATACACATAGTTATTGGCATACTTACATCAAATCGCCCAACTGAGGAAGAGGCTATAGAAAGATGAATGCTAAAAAATAAAAGGAAAAAGATCAGTTGACAAAGTATTTAAGCTCTTTGGTTTAACCTTTTTGATTGAATCAATTCCATCCTTGCAATTGACTGTAAATAATCTTTCTAATGATAGACCTGCTCATGCCCATGTTTTTTTACATTAATCAATGTATTTATCCCAATTATTCAACTGTTGTATATGAACTTTTTAAAGGTACTCTAACACAAATTGTTTATTTTTACAAGTTTCCCTTTATTTTTATCTTATGAAATTATTAAGGGCTAACTTTACAACAAAAACTTTAACATAGAACTTTACCTAGTTTATGTGATGGTGCTAACAAAGCTCCATATTTAGCACAGTTACATTTTTGGTCTTCTCTTACCCATAATTCCTTCTACTCCAAGAGCTTTCCCATAAACTGCATTGGTAAGTATGTTGCAATACAATAGATTGGGGTTTTACCTTAGCAAGGGACATGTGTGACATAATTTTGGCAGGCATGGCCAAATCTGGAAATTACCAAAAATATGACAGAGCATGAAGAAAGCTAGCAGACTCCAACTGCCTGGATTTGCTTATAACCCACACAGAGAGACAGCAAAAATGTGTCTAGCATATATATTCCTCTGTGCTATGCACAATTAAGCAAATACAATTTTTGAGGTTACACTGCATTTAAATGGGTTCTGCACAAAAATATAAACACGACCTATATACTATCTGTGGGTAGTACATAGTAAAATAAAAATAATGACATATGACTGCCATCAACATCTGTTCTAACTATGCCTTGAAGTTCAACCTCTGCATAGTACAGTGCAAGGGGAACACAGGTGCTAAGCCTGCAGACAGACACTGGTGTATGAACAAACAGCAGGGGAGCTAGAGATGGGTGCTATTATTTTATTATGTACCGCCTATAGGAAGAGCATAGATATTTTTTATGCGTGTAAAGAATCTCTTCAATATTGTCTGTTATTCTTTCAAAGCACATCTCTATCCCTTACCATTTCTGAGATGTTAATAATGTTATAGAATCATATATAGAGATACATATGATCTTTCATTGACCATTCTCTAAATTTCATAAGATGCAATAAATAATCCCTGAAACATTTACCTGTCCACAGACATTGAGATCTTCAGTTTATCCCCAACAGCGGAGAACTGTGCTCCTAAATGTGCATCCTACAGTGAGATATTTTCAGGTTGTTAAGAAGAAAAAACGCTTCAACAATGAACTTTCCAGTGTGAATTAAAATACCATGTTCAAATTAATAGTTTACTAATTGCAATGAAAATGAATGTAGTATCTGGCAGTCAGATGCTGACATATATAATATGAGCTAAGATCTCTGCTGTGCACATTCACATATTTCCAAACATTGTCCCTCCGTGGCAGACCCACAATAGGGGATTGGTCATGCCACTTTGGAGGCAGGACTGCAATGTGTGGGTGGTGTACCTAGCCTTTCAGGCACACTATACCAGCTCCAATTCCCTCCCCTCCCTACAGAGTCCCGTGTGTTGCCAGGCACTCCAGTGGCAGGTGTGTGAAGCAGCCACTCACAATGGTGATCAGATTTCCATCACAAAGGTCCTGACTGTTGGGACAGTACCATCAAATCTGTATTGTCTCACCTACATGGGACAGTTGGTATACATGCCTTCATTCAAATGTAACAACTATGATTGGCTGTCTTCATTGAACTTGCAACTTTACATATTGTGGTGTGCAGCATGGTCATATATATGGTTTGTACAAAAATACATTGCAACAGTGTAGCAATCTGAGTCTTCTTATAGGAAAAACATTGGTTCTGATTCAAGTCCGAATGCAACAATGTGTTTTAAAAGAAAGAGCACGGAACTTGAGCATAGTTCCGTCTGGATTAAAATCCAAGTAGATCGTAAGAGATGTTTTCGAATTGAATCTGGCTGTAAGTACGGTCTGCCTAAACGTTACTTGTTGTACGCACACAGACAGAACAGACTGCAGTATAAGCAAATACGTCAGTACAATAAAAGGTCACATCAAAAATATATTTTTACATTTTTTTACATTAAATAGATAAAGATTCATTCAATGTGTACTGTACATACAATAAATTGTTATCATCTAACTTACTTGCATACACATGTTCTGTGCTAGCTACTGACATGCATATGTGTACTTTTAAAACAAAAAATATGCCGTGTCAGTCATCACTATCAGATAGCATTTACACCTGCCCTGTAATGGGTGCAAATGATAGGGTGGAAAATTGTAGAGATACACAATATAAACTATGCAAATGGGTGTACGTCCGAACTTGAATACGACTCATTGAGTGCAATGTTGTCACAGTACATGGAACATACAGAAGATAAATATATAACAGCATCTTTGTAAATCTGCTTTGCATTGGTTTTCTGGTACCACACATTTATCTAATATTAAAATGTTTTGCTACAATAAATGACGGTATGGAAAAGCTGTAAGCAGAATTTAACTATATTGTATATCATTTGTCAAATTAGTGCAATTCTCTACAATAATTTTATATACTGGATCCTCTACTGAACGCAGACAAACCCCAATATCTGCAAAGATGCCTCCTTCTTGCACAGTGCTATCACTGAGGACCATTTTGTAGGCAAATACTAGACAAATGAATGATTGCATTGAGATATTTCCTGTTTAGCCATTAGATTGGTTCAATTACTCATTAGTATAATTTTTATAAAACATTTGCATAGCAAAAAAATACACACAAAGTTCTCTACTTGCTAACATGGGACAATATGCTTTTTCGGGTATAAAAATACTGAAAACAAAGCTTTACTTACAACACTTAGTGCACATAGAGAGGTTTTTGAGGAGTCTGCATTGGGCACTAATATTTCTGTCTTAACAAAAAATGTCACAGTAGCATGTTTATTCTGCAGTTTCACGACTGGAGCAGTAGGAACGGAGATCTTCAAAATTAATGGCCTTTCTTCTCTATACATAACAGCAACCTGTATTGAAAAATAAATCATTGTAACAGATACACTTATTATTAGACATGTTTAGAAAGCTTCGCTTAAAGCTACACTTATAGCCTGAATATACACATATTTTATCTGTGTATTTTTTCTATATCTTTTTTTTTGTTTTTCTGCATTTTTATTGCTGTTTTTCTACTTTGCTTTTTTTTTTAATAAGATTTAAATAAAAAAAGGCAACAAGCAAAGGGAAACAAAACACAGAAATAATAAGACAGGAGGCCATACCTGCCTACAATCTAATTTTTAAGTAGGGATGTGCACCGGCGACTTTTGAGGTCTCGTGTTTTGTGTTTTGGATCCGGATTTTCGTTATTTTTGAGGTTCGGATTTGTCTCGCAAAACACTTGACGAAAGGTCTCGGTTCGGATTTAAGGTATTGGATTCGGATTTTTTTTGAAAAAAACATAAAAAGTTTAAAAATCAAGTTTTTGGGCTTATTTTCACTCCTAGGCTATTATTAACCTCAATAACATTCAATAACAAGCATTTCCACTAATTTACAGTGTATTCTGAACACCTCACAATATAGTTATTAGTCCAAAACGTTGCAACAAGGTATCTTTCTGGACTGCGTAGAGGAGTGGGTCACCACAATATATATTAAAAACCCTGAACTTTTATGATTCGCACCAATAATTGTACCTGGACTGCGTAGAGGAGTGGGTCACCACAATATCTTAAAAACCCTGAACTTTTATGATTCGCACCAATAATTGTACCTGGACTGCGTAGAGGAGTGGGTCACCACAATATATTAAAAACCCTGAACTTTTATGATTCGCACCAATAATTGTACCTGGACTGCGTAGAGGAGTGGGTCACCACAATATATTAAAAACCCTGAACTTTTATGATTCGCACCAATAATTGTACCTGGACTGCGTAGAGGAGTGGGTCACCACAATATATTAAAAACCCTGAACTTTTATGATTCGCACCAATAATTGTACCTGGACTGCGTAGAGGAGTGGGTCACCACAATATATTAAAAACCCTGAACTTTTATGATTCGCACCAATAATTGTACCTGGACTGCGTAGAGGAGTGGGTCACCACAATATATTAAAAACCCTGAACTTTTATGATTCGCACCAATAATTGTACCTGGACTGCGTAGAGGAGTGGGTCACCACAATATCTTAAAAACCCTGAACTTTTATGATTCGCACCAATAATTGTACCTGGACTGCATAGAGGAGTGGGCACTGGGCACCACAATAAAATATATAAAAAACCTTCAACAGATCTGCATTACACTACACATACGGCTGCTCCTCCATCCTCTCCATCATATACATGTTGGAGTTTTAGCGTGTGACAACCTCTTGTTTTTGATAATGTCAGTGCATTTTGAATATTTTTCAATTTGCCCCACACCACTGAATGTACTTTATCTATGATACGCAATACGCATCTATCTATCTTGACTGCGTAGTGTGGTGGCCCCGGTACACAATTTGGTACTGAGGCCACAATATAATTAAAAAACCCTCCACGTGTCTGAATTCCACCAAACAAGTATCTGGACTGCATAGTGGGGTGGCCCCGGTACCCAATTTGGTACCGGGGACACAATACCTCCATCAACCCTCTAAATCCCACTCCACTGATGGCGGACACCGGGCGCACGTCTAACACCAACATTGCAGTTACAGCCGCAGTTATACGCTTTGCAATAGGGTGACTACTATCGTATTTGGTGGTCATGGCAAACGACTGTTGGACGGTCAATTGTTTGGTGAAAGACTTAGCGGTCTTACGACTTCCCCTCTGGGAAGATGACCGACTAACAGCAGCAACAGCAGCAGTGGCAGTAGTAGGCGTACCGCTGCAGGATTCCTCGGATGAATCCCGTATTGAGGAGGACTCAGTCTGGCTGCTGACTTGGGCTGCAGGACTGAATCTGATGGAGATTGTGGAGGAAGTTGACGAGGAGGGTGTTGCTGGTGTGTATCCAACTGGACCACGGGATTTAGGTGTCCCTGTACCGATGAGGGTCCTAGCCCCAGTTCCTGAACTAACCACTGAACTATGAAGGTTATTCAGGTGACGTATAAGGGAGGATGTTCCTAGGTGGGCAAGATCCTTACCCCTGCTTATTTGAGCTTTACATAAGCTACATATTGCCATACATTGGTTGTCTGGATTTGGATAAAAATAACTCCAGACCGAAGAGGTGCATTTTTTGGTCTTCTGACCAGGCATGACGATGGGCTTTTTCATCCCATGGACATCAGCTGTTTCCCCCCCTGGTGCCTCATTTACAATAACCACATCACCATCCTCATCATCAAGTTCCTCCACAGCGCCAGCTACATCATCAATAGCCTCCTCCCGAGCCACCTCTTCCCGTACAGTGATGGGAAGGTCAGGCTTGACAACCACCAACACCCTTGGACTCGCCTTGGGGATTTGTGATAATTTCTCTTTAGAAGGCAGAGTTGTTTGCTGTTTTGTTGCTGACAGCATAACTCTCTTCAATTTTTTGTAGGGGGGGGAGGAGGAGGAGGGCTAAGATCCGTGGGTGAAGCTGAACCACTAGTCATGAACACGGGCCAGGGCCTAAGCCGTTCCTTGCCACTCCGTGTCGTAAATGGCATATTGGCAACTTTACGTTTCTCCTCAGATGATTTAAAGTTTCTCTTTTTGCTACTTTTTCTTAACTTGGGCTTTTTGGATTTTACATGCCCGGTACTACGAGATTGGGCATCGGGCTTGGAAGACGACGTTGATGGCATTTCATCGTCTATGTCATGACTAGTGGCAGCAGCTTCAGCATTAGGAGGAAGTGGGTCTTGATCTTTCCCTACTTTATCCTCCAAATTTTTGGTCTCCATTATATGTAGCACAAGATACTGCAGAATGTGTGAACTTGGTAATATTGCAGTACCAATGGACTTATACTGCTGGATTGGTTTTGCAAATTTGGTTATAATTATTATATATTTTTTTTTTTTTAAATTTTTTATTTTTTTTTACTTTTTTCTTATTTTTAAAAAACTTGGGAATAGTGGGGAAATAACTATGCCCTTAGAAGCACAGAGCACAGGACACAGCACCACTGGACTGAACAGGACACGGCACAGGACACAGCAGCACTACGGAACTCAGCAGGACAGAGCACAGGACACAGCACCACTGGACTGATACTGCAGAATGTGTGAACTTGGTAATATTGCAGTACCAATGGACTTATAATGCTGGATTGGTTTTGCAAATTTGGTTATAATTATTATATTTTTTTTTTTTTTTTAAATTTTGTATTTTTTTTTACTTTTTTTTTATTTTTTAAAAACTTGGGAATAATGGGGAAATAACTATGCCCTTAGAAGCACAGAGCACAGGACACAGCACCACTGGACTGAACAGGACACGGCACAGGACCCAGCAGCACTACGGAACTCAGCAGGACAGAGCACAGGACACAGCACCACTGGACTGATACTGCAGAATGTGTAAACTTTGTAATATTGCAGTACCACTGGACTTTTACTGCTGAATGTGTGAACTTGGTAATATTGCAGTACCAATGGGCTTATACTGCAGGATTGGTTGTGAAAATTTTGTGGTAATTAAAAAATATTAAAGTAGTTTTTGGTATTTTTTAAAAAAACTTTTTTTTATTTTTTTAAACACAGGGGAATATTGGGGAAATAACTATGCCCTTAGAAGCACAGAGCACAGGACACAGCACCACTGGACTGAACAGGACACAGCACAGGACCCAGCAGCACCACTGACCTCAGAAGGACAGAGCACAGCACACAGCACCACTGGACTGATACTGCAGAACACAGCACAGCACAGCACAGCACAGCACAGCACAGCACTAAACAGCACAGCACTAAACAGCACTAAACAGCACAGAACTAAACAGCACAGAACTAAACAGCACAGAGGACCACCTAACACACCCTCCCTCTACCCTGATCAATGCCCGAGTGAAGATGGCGGCGACTAGCGGGGAATTTATAGGATCCGAGTATCGCGAGATCCGACAACGGGATTATGAGTCAGAGCCTCAGTTTCACTTTTGAATTTGGCGCCAATACCCGGATCTGTCTCGGATCCGACTCGGATCCGCAACGTTCGGGTGGGCTCGGATTTCATAAATCCGAGTGCGCTCATCCCTATTTTTAAGTGTCATCCCTATCTTTGTAACAAGGGAATGGCTTTGCATTGACCTAGAGAAACCCAGAATTGTATCGATTTCCCAATCTAAACAGCTGGTAAGAAACCAGGAGACTATTAAAAATGCAAAGGGAGTAGAAAGAAATATGTGTTTTCGAGTTAATTGTATTTTTTTCTGTCTTTACTGTGCTTAAGAAGGGCAATTTTTTTTTTATTTTAAATGATGTTCCACCAAGATGTGTCCTTACCTAACACTAATACTGTAAACAATAAATATAATAAAAGTCCCGGCTACAGAACTTTTTTCGGGCTGCACCCACTTTATGGAATTCTCTCCCTCGCACAATAAGGCTCTCCTCTGGTCTACAAACTTTCAAGCGTTCTCTGAAAACCTACCTCTTCAGACAAGCTTATAATATTCCTCAACCACCCACTTAACCTCACTAGCTTACCCTATTACAACCCGTTTCACAATTTCACACAAGACAACTACCCCCTGACTAACATTGTTGTGTGACAGAATCATTTAGCTTATGGGTCACTTTTACCTTTATAGCCTGGCTGGGCCGAAATGCAAAATGTAGACTTAACCTCATGTGTCAATCTCCCATTGTCCCATAGATTGTAAGCTTGCGAGCAGGGCCTTCTCACCTCTTTGTCTGTTTTACCCAGTTTGTTTATTAGTTTACTATGTTTGTCTCCAATTGTAAAGCGCTACGGAATATGTTGGCGCTATATAAATAAATGATGATGATGATGATAATAATGATAATAATAACCTGCCAAAGTTTAACTTCCTTTGCTACAAAATTTGTGTTGATCTGAACGGAATAAACACTTGTTGTGTTGTGCATGTGTGCACCCACACATTACATTCATATTTTACTGCACACAATAAAATGTCTCACAACTAATCCTTCTGTATTCCTGCCATTATTATTTTATTTGTTGTTTGCTTTTTTCTGTTTTCAACTCACAATTCCTGATGCAGAATTTTGTTGCTGGTGGAGTGTCAGTATTAGGGGGAACAGTTCGTCACTGGGACGCCAAAGTAAAACTTGGCTATGGTCCCAGCAATGCCGCTATAGGCTCCCAGCCCCCCTCCACCCACTCACACACACACTGTACAGGCGCCACTAGATGAGGACTATGGTTAGCTCTATTCAGAGCAGAGAGGGGGCCTCAGGTAGTACTGTCTTGCCTTAGTTGCACCGTGAGTGCTGGTGGTGTGGCTGCTATAATGATCATTTCCCCTGCACCCACAGTAGGTCCGTCAGGATAGTATGAGAATTCGATTTAACATCGGTGCCAAGCCTACAGTTCCAGCTGTTCAGTAGTTGGTGATATCACCTTTGCCTTTCACCAAAATTTTAACTCTAAATGCACTACTTCGTATATATAGACAGTATTTAGTATGTATGTCCTTTTGGAAAAGCATACAAACAGCACAGGTGTGCCGTAGGCATAGTGATAGAAATGGCCACCCCCATATTTCAATCAGTATGTCTGGCCTGAAGGGGAGTTTCTGGGCTCCTATAATTTCCCACTTACCAATATCTTTCTACTAAATTTGCAAGCATACCCGTACATAATCCAGTTGATTTTGATCTGATCGTTCTCAAGCATGTTGATTGTTTTGCAGTGATACAGATGGCAATATTTAGCCAATTTGCAGCATTTGGAGCCAATATTGCTGTATCAGTATGGAATTCAATTTAACATTTATACATGGAGTATAGGAAAACCATTTTAGAAAGGGTTATGTACAAATTGAAATAAATACAGACATACAGGGGCTCATGGTAATTTTGCAATTATTGTTTTGTGCTAACATGAGCCGCACAGTGTTAATTGTGGTCTACACATTTCATTTTTTTACCCTCCAAGATACTGCTTTTTTAATCTTACAAAAATCACGAGAGTAAACGGACATTGGGACTGTTTTACTTTACTGTGTCAACGTTGCATATTTAATATTTTTAGTATTTTAATGTATATGTGGTTTCCCCTACAAATTGTGTCTGGTTTGTGCCAAAGATTTCCAATTGAAAGTAATGCCAATGCCCACTTCTCAGTATCTCAGCTGATATGTGAAGATCAAGGCTTTGAGGCAACAAGCTAGCCAGGAATGGGCAACGAAGGGCCTTATGTTGAGTCGAACGCAAGGTTAAAAAGCACTTTTATTTCCAAGCCTGAGTTCAGGCCATTCGGAAATCCACATATCATATATATAAATATATATATATATATATATATATATACCTTCCCAGGCACACAACAAAGTAAATGTGAACTGACGCACTCAATATTAAAAAAAGTGTGCAAGTTCATATTTACTCTTTTTATGTTATATATATTGAATATGACTGTACTGATGCTTAGAACTCATTTTGGACTTGAACTATTAGCAGCTAGTATTGTATCGCGTATGAGGGTTTGGATTTATTACAGATGAAGAGCCTAGGATCAAAACCACTGCTGTCAGCTTGTTTTCACTACCAAACCTTTATGGCCTGAAATAGTTGTTTGGATTTTGGGAATATATGCTGCGTGTGCCAGCTTCTTTTACCTTGCAAAATGTTATGTTTCATATGACTCTCTCCTGCCCAGCAAGTAACTATGTGCTGCTGATTTCTTCTATTTTATATATATGTATATATATATATATATATATATATATATATATATATATATATATATATAGTACTTTTTTTGTCATAGAACTCAAAGTTTTAAAAGTATCTTTAAACATCTGATGTTTGGTCCACGTGTACTTGAAACGCCCTGTTGAGCGTAGCAGGTCGGTGGAAAAATAATTGAAACGGTGCATGCGGGCTGCTTGTGTGTCGAGTCCGATGCATGCGTACATCGTCCGCACTGGTTGTGATGGCAGTGCTTGGCTTGTGGCGCTGCTCAGCTTGTGATTGGTCGTGTGGTCATGCGCCAATTGTTTACTGCGGACGGCGACCGTTATGTTTCGTTACACAACTGACGTGTGTGGCTGTGTGTACAGTGATTGACTACCTGATGTGAGTTCTAGCGCATTTTTTCTTACAAAAAGCACTATATATATATAATATATATCAAACCTTTATTTTTTTGTCCTCTTTCATATGTGTTTCTAGCAATTTAGTCAACAGGCTAATAACTAGTATTAGTTATTGCACTAATACTAGTGCAATAACTAATCACATACATAAGACAATTAGTAAGCAATTTCATATATTTTTTCAATCTATTTTTATACATCTTAGGGCTAGATTTACTAAGCTGCGGGTTTGAAAAAGTGGGGATGTTGCCTATAGCAACCAATCAGATTCTAGTTTTCATTTATTTAGTACTTTCTACAAAATGACAGCTAGAATCTGATTGGTTGCTATAGGCAACATCCCCACTTTTTCAAACCCGCAGCTTAGTAAATCTAGCCCTTAGTGTTTATGTTATGTTAGAACTGTCAATGTGTACTTTAAACTTTTATTTTATACATTTTGGTGTTTACATTATGTTATGACTGTCAATATATGCAGTTCACATTTGCACATCCTCATGTACCAATTATAGTAAAACAACTTTCCTAGAACTTCTATACTACCCACCTTTGGAATGATACCACCAATGACTTTTGTTGTGAGGGGTGGAATCCCAGGAACCTGCATGTTAAAATAGATATTTAGTTAAATAGAAGGTGTTTGATATCCTCAAACCAACACCATTTCAACACTGGAGGTATTTTCTCTTAAGAGTAGTGTAAACATATCACTTTTAGTTTTGAAAATTAGAGATATTTGCCTGTTTTAGCTATTTTCATGAATTACATTTCTTGAATCTGTTTTTACCAAATTTATTAAGTTCAATGTGCAGGTTTAGATGTTTGAAAACACTTACCTTGCTCACATTATGTACACAGGAATATGAAACTCATGTTTCCTTGGAGTGGTGCACCGTGGTATATGTACTTATGCGGTTCCAGTAGTTTGCTAATATCCCTATCAGCGATCTTAATGAATTATCCAACATTTCATGCATTACAAAAATGCTGTTGTTTGAAAGACTATTTAGGGCTAGATTTACTAAGCTGCGGGTTTGAAAAGTGGGGATGTTGCCTATAGCAACCAATCAGATTCTAGCTTTCATTTATTTCATACCTTCTACAAAATGACAGCTAGAATCTGATTGGCTGCTATAGGCAACATCCCCAGTTTTTCAAACCCGCAGCATAGTAAATCTAGCCCTTAGTGTGGTGTTTAACACAAAAAAAACCTTTCTTTTGCCTTATTTAGATTTTATTCTTATGATGTTTACTCCCCACAGGTCTTTACCAAATTTTTTTATTAAAGCCACTCAAATCACTCAAAAATTAGTGAACCACATTATATGTAACATTCATGCCCTTTTGTCTTGCAATGCAACATATCCTGTTCTATAATCTAAAACATTTAATATTGTCATTTTCCACTGTCTAAATGATGTCACCTGTGTAAACCTGCTCTACAATACAAAGACAGTAAATAGTCAGTCTAACCCAAAAAATTACATAAATGAGTAACTAAGAGTCTTGGCTCTAGACCCTGGCATCTAGGAGATTGAGGGCAGGAATTAGACTGGGTACACACTACAGTGTTTTCAGACAATTATCGGTCCAATCAAACGATAAACGACTGTTCGGCCCAATATCGCATTAGTGTGTATGCTGTAATGATGAACAATTATCATTCTAAAGCATATCATATATTTTATTTAATTTTTAAACTAGACTACAAATCTTGGTCAGTGATAGGACGATGTTGTTCCAATTCTGCAGTGTGTATGCGGTCAGGACCGGCAGTGCCCATAGATCTCTATGAAGTCACAATCTTTTCATCTGATGGTTATGACAGATGAAGAGCACAGATCTGAAGGTAAATCATCTAAAACGTGCTTAGTGTGCCCACATGAATCGACATGCTGATCAGGACTTTATTTTTTTTTTTTTAAATCGTTGGTAAAATCTTTAAGGATATCCCATTGGGAGAAATTTTGTATAGTGTGTACCCAGCCATAGCAAAGACCTGCTCGTGTTGTGCCCCAGATATGTAGAGAGATTTCTCAAGTGTTGTGCTGTGATAGCAAATATATGGCATTATATCTTATATGTGCACACATGTAATGGGAGTTGAATGAGGGTTTTGGTCTAGCCAAGGAATGATCCCTCTCTATGGCATTGCAAATACACGTTTATGGAGAAGTGTAATTTATTCAGTCCCCTAGCAAGCAATTGATTAAGTATAAAACATGGCCATGGAAGGTAAGTTGGAGGAGTTTCAAGAGACTGAAGGGTATAATGGAAAAAAAAAAAAATATAAAAAAAAACTAACAAAAGCTACATTTCTTTAGTTCATATCTTTAAGTTAGAATGGTATGCTGCATGCTTTTGACTTTATTGACAAGTGTTGCTTGGTGTAGTTACTCATACTATAGTTTGAAATCTTCAAGCATCTCTACTATATAGCATCTGACATGAGATCTACTCTCAGAAATAATTATTTTAACAGGTACTTACATCTCCGTTTGTTAATTCTAGATCCATCAGACCTTCTTTTTGCAGAGCAGTTAAAACACAGCCCAGAAAATTGGAAGAGAGGCCAAGTTGGGATTCAGATACTTCCTTCATTGGTGGCAAAGAAATGTGTTCAGCGTTGCCAAGAGGATAATCAATGAGACCACCACCCAACTGACTCACTACCGTCTGTGGCAAAGTAGAGGTCAGTTAGAGAACCATAATGAGTCACTAAACACCAAATTCTATTTCACTGATGAAGTCTACAGCTTTAACAAAATGGATGTACTTGTTAAAGTACTTGTACTTGTTCTTTTAATAAAGAATTGTGTTTGATACAACAGTTTCTTGCATCAGTTTGACAGAAGCCTAAGACCACTATCCTGTGCTATTGGTGTACCCTGCTCCTTCCACTGACTAAAACTAAGTCTGTGTCATTCTGTTTACCTCTATTCTCAAGCTTTAACATTGCCCTTTTCAAATCCAGTCTGTCCTTCACTAATATAATCACATACGTGTGCAGATGACTCCTTAGACAAGATCACCTCTCTAATCTACTGAAATACTCTGCTCTTCTGACTATTCTAATGGACTGACTGGCTGAACATTATTCTCCTATTGCCCATTTCAAAACTAGAGACATACAGATGAGAAATAGACAGATTTGCTAACAATAAAGCACCTAAGGAACCTAAGCACTGCAGGACATTTCCAGTAATCCCAGTTGTGTTTGCATAGATAACAGAAAAAAAGATAACAGGGACTTTGGCAGAAAACAGGTATACAGTAGTTTTAATATGTTCAATAAGTTTCATTATAATACACATGATTTTTTATTAATACTTGTTTTGTTGCCAACTGTTTTATAAAGTAACTTACATTTAAATCCAACTCAATGAACTGTCCGGTCACTATGGGAAGGCTTGATACGGTATATTGGATACTGCCAATTAAACCAAGAGGAACCATTGCTGCATAAAATAAATCAAGGAACATTTAAAAATAAAACAGTATTGACATCAAAATTTAACAAAGATATCTTTTTATTTTCCAATTCTACTATCAATTGTCATTTAAGTTTGTATGGAGTTAGATACTAAATTACTCTCTTTTTTTGGAAATCTTGAACACTTTGGACATGTAAAGATTCCTTAACACTACAAATGTCATTGCTCATCTAACTTCAAGACACAATGGATGTTTATTTTAAGCTTCTAAGCAACAAAATTATAATAATCAAACCCCCCTCCTCAGTTTTAATGAACTGGAATAACTGAGTCCGGTCCACTGCGTTTCCTTAAGAGCAGCTGGCCCTCTCTTGCTCTATTCTCTCTAGCAGTTAGTCCCCGGCTTCCTAGATTATAGACAATTGTACTAATTAATTAGGGATAATTATATGTACCTTGTTATTTTAGAACAGTGAAAACTGTCAGGACATTGAGATTGTCAGAGGGAAACAATAGTACAAGAGATAATACACAACTGCTGCTCCAGCAAAAAAAAGAAGCAAAAAAAAAAATAAACAAACTGATTGTTTTGCAAAAAAGTTTATGTGCACCAAATTGCTATCAAAACTAAGATTTATAACATTAGATGTAATCTTACTTTCCTAGCGATAAGAGAAATGGTTTTGTAAAGTTCCTAATTTTTGTTACAGTTTTGGCTAGTAGAGATAGAATATCATTATTTTAGTGGACTAAACAAGCAAACAAAACAGATTTCAACTAAAGTGCACCTATTACCTAAACATCATGGAGGCAACTGTTTTCATCCACATGCACTTATGTCACTAATTCCCAGGGAATGGATACATTTTTATGACTATTGGTCCAGCTTATAGAACGACACTGTGTCACGTAAGTGAACTTAACTTTTCTTTTAAATTCATATTCCTAGTTCATTATCTTCATCTCCAAATCACTTAAATGGAGATCTCATGAGGGATATTGAATGAAATAAATACCATTTAATTAAATTTAAAAACCCAATTATTATATCACTGGTAAAAATTGCAGAAAGAATTATTTTAATTATACTGAAATATGCAAAAAAAAATTTCTATGTAGCTTACAGTTGACAGTAAGAAGAAGGCCATTGGTCAAGTCAAGCACAATGTTCACCACTGGACATAACTGCATAAAAATGAGAATTTTCAGATGTGAATGTAATTAAATATACATACTGTGATATGATAAAGAGATTGGAAAATACTTTTTTATAGTACAATGTGGTGTGCTACACCCAAACAGTACCTTCTGTTTTATATATTTACCTTGGTAAATTTTACATAACCTTCAATGGTTACATGAATGATAGTTTTTGACAGAAAGAGCTGACTTAACACCCTTCTCCAGACTTTGTTTCTTCCTATCCTACTGTGAAGATATCAGGTTTATCTGACCCAATTATACCCACTTCACACTGGATGGCCTGCCAGGGGTTCCATGCTATACCAGGTAAGCATACCCTGTATCTTCTATGGATCCTATAATCACTTAGGATTGTCCTATCTCACCATAATATATGCCTTGGTCCCCTGACAGGCTGACACCAAGGTATCTGGCTGAATACAACCTGAGACAATGGAGTCATACTCAGATTAATTAAGGGCAAGGCCAAGATTAAGTGACACTCTCAGTAAATGCACATTACAAACTTTTTCAGCCAGAACTAGCACCGCAGCTTACTAGTACCTCCAGTAGAGAAAGGAGGAGGGGATGAATGCAGCTACAGCCTTAAACTGGACCACACAGGGTCCTTACCTATAAACCACCTGGCTTCAATTTAGCAACAGTGTGTAACAGTATAATTGCTATTTCAGCAATATAAATGTTTACAATGGATAACACAAAGTGAAAAAGTCTCCAGGCTACATTGTAATCTAATCTGCATGAAATTAGACACTACACTTGTACTCTGCTGTGCTGGGGGACATTACCAGCGCTATAAAAATACTTGTTATTTTGAGAGAAACGAGGGACAGGCTGGTTAAGGTGATATCAACCTCATTTCATCACACCTACCCCCATCTGTCAGACATAATTGGCTGGTTAAATGGGAGCCTTAGACATGCATCTCACTAAGTACTGGACACACCCTCTATGCCCTGCATTTGCAAAGACAGACCCTGGCTCTTTGTGAGAGTGCATGTCTGAGGGCCCAACACTTGTGCCGTAATTATTAGGATTAACATTGGTAAATTGTGGTTGTTTAATCTCAGTTTGCAGTTACTGATCTAGATGATTGAGAAATGTAGCAGAGCAGTAGTAGATATTTTGTTCAAATGTGGTTTATAACCATCTGTAAATTAGCTGTTTTTTTTCTGAAATCACTATGAACCAAATATAAAGTAATTATGTTATTAGTAATCAAAGGATAATAATTTATTTCTTATCATTATTATTTATTTATAGGGCACCATAGATTCCATAAGCATAATCGCAAATATATGAAGACAAATAAGCATGGTAATAACATTCAGTGAGTGTGACTAAACAAATAGCATACACTCGTAATGCAGCAAAGACTTGAAAGGACATAAGAAGAAGACAGACAGTGGACAGATGTGAGACAATGGGAAGAGAGGACCTTGCCCATGAGAGTTTGCAGTCTAGAGGACGGGGGGATGAGAGACCGTATAAATAACTGGGATAGAATAGAAGTGGTGGCAGTAATGGTAGTGGATATGACCGCTTATGAGGGAGTAGGGTAGGCCAGCATGAAGAGGTGGGTTTTGAGGGAGCATCTGAAGTATTGCAGGTTGAGGGAAATTCTGGTAAGGCAAGGTAAGGAGTTCCATTGATGAGGTGCATAACAGGAGAAGTCTTGGAGTGAGAGGAGGTTATGAGAGGGGAAGATCGGAGAAGGCTGGAGCAGAGTGGTCGACCAGGGATCCAACTCATGATGAGGTCGGAGATGTATTGGAGAAGCATTGATGATAGCTTTGTAAGTGAGGGTAAACTTGAACTGAATTGAGGAATGGATATGGAGCCAGTGAAGGGATTTTACAGAGTGGAGCAGTTTTCTATTTTCTCCAGAGAATGGCCATTGCAGCTCTTCTTTTAATTTTTTTCAGGGGGGTTAAGCAAGAATAATCAAGGATTTCTCCTGCCTTAACATGTTTAACACTGGTCACTAGATGTCTATGGGGACTACGATGTGATGAAATTTAAGTCTTTAAATGAATGCCATCTTAAGATGACATTAGCTTATCTTTTGGACTCCATCATCGCTGGAGAAGCCTTTGGATCCAGCATCAAGTCCCGTAGCTATGTGCATGAGTGACTTTAGTTGCTCATGCGCAGTAGCCCCACAGGGATTTGTCATCCATTCATTATTACCTATACAGTGTATGTCAGAATAACTATTACATCCTTTCTATGTATGTGCCAGTATGTTTTTTCCTTGGGGTGCTTGTTTCTTTCCAGTCTGGGTGGTTGAGTTTTGAGGATTTATGGAATAGGTTAGGTATATTTGCTCCAGCCTATGTAGAGAGTGAGCAATTTGTATTTTGTAAGGTTTGCAATGTTTGCTCTGTCATTGTTATCTAATGAATGTTTAACTTTGATTGCTGTCTGATAATCGACTCAGGCTATCGTCACTGGGGACAACATGCAAATAATTCTTTCCAAAGGGGGATTACCATCTGAACTTTTCCAGTCAATGCCTCACCCATTTGGTTTTTAAAACATAACAGGGCCACATATACCTAGATTCCCTGTATCAGCAAAAGCCTGTGTCATGCTTTAATATTCAAATGAGTGGGGCATTGATTCCAAGGGCAACCATACTAATACAGAGAAGTTGTTTTTCTTTCGTAAAAGGATTATTTGCAAGAAGAAAAAGAATTGGCTTGAACAAAATAACTGTGCCACTTGCAATAATCCATAAACTGTGCCGTTAGGTCAACAATTCTCCTACCATGTGCCTTTACCAGCACCTCTCTAATGTCAGACCAATCAGTAAAAACAAATGGAAAGCAATTTACTATGTGCACGATATAAATACTGGCCTGATGTGGATGCTTACCACTCCTGGTAAAATGTTCCGAAGAAGATTACTGAGAAGCCCATCCAAGATTCCTGAGAGCAATCTATGTGGTGGACAAAGCAACCTTTATTGGTTATCACATACCTTTATAGCTGAAACTTCCATATAACAATTTTCATTTTGCCACTTACCCTTTTAATAGTCTAATGTTTATTCCTCCAAGAAGTGCCTGGCAATCTTCAATAACTAACCGGGGAACTCCTGTCGTCTCCTGTGTCAATCTGGTTCTTGCTGTGATATTTACTTCCACCAAGATATCAAGAAATCCTAAAAGGCTTAAAATATAATGTTAATAGGAAATGTAATATATTTAATATATTTTAATATACAATGGTCATTTCAAACATTTTATCTTAATTATATGGAATACTTGTTACTTGTTATGTCATAGACCAATGCCTTTTAGAAGACTTGTATTCTTTGTAGAATTCATCATAATTCTTCTAGGTTATTACAACTAAGGGGTGTCATCAGCCAGAGGAAAATGAAAAAGCTAAGGGCTAGATTTACTAAGCTGCGGGTTTGAAAAAGTGGGGATGTTGCCTATTGCAACCAATTAGATTCTAGCTTTCATTTATTTAGTACTTTCTACAAAATGACTGCTAGAATCTGATTGGTTGCTATAGGCAACATCCCCACTTTTTCAAACCCGCAGCTTAGTAAATCTAGCCCTAAGGGTTGTGTTCAAACCCTAAATGGCTGCTTTCCCTGATGGGGTTAAGGGGACATGGCAGGCTTCCTAGGTTACTCCCATGGTATAACATTTTGGGAGTTACCTAGCTTGCCATTATAGAAATTCTCTTGCTGGGTTGGTGTCTCCCTCTTTTGCCTTGGCTAACTTGCTCACCTTCCCATCCCTGGATTTATGTTTTTGCTATTGTTTCCTTTTGCGTTGGGGATTCTGCTGTTTGCCCTATGCAGTACGGTGGATTGTATGTTGATGGATTTCACCAGTTCGATGGCCATGCAGTAAAGTCACTCATTTCGAATATGTGGTTTAAAATTTTTGGATCACATTTCCCACTTGTAGTTTGTATTCAGTATGTGTCCTTCTTACTCTACTTGGGTTTGAAGTTCAACATTCACAGTTTCCATTCACCATTCATACTGAAATTAGTGATTTTGAATACTTATATTTTTAAAGACTATTTCAATATTTCATATTTGGCAAGCTAGGTAACTCCCACAATGTCATACCATGGAAGTCAAACCTTTTCAACTGTTTTGGACATCTCAACTTGTAACACTATGTAATGTGCTATGTACTCTGTGAAGCTGTGTGCAATTCAACAGGGCAGACAATATTTTCTGTGCGCATGAATGAAGTGAAAATCATTCTTACCTATTACCATTAATTGCCACTTTGGTGTATAGGTTCAGGTGCACTCCAATTCCAGGCAAAAGATGCAAAGAGACTTGTGGAAGTGTAAGGTCTATAATTCGTAGGCTGAAAGAAATATTTATATTACTACTTTCTGAGGGGAAAAAAAATAATTTCCCCCAGCAGTTACTGGGATTATGCAGTAAATAAAAAAATCCATGCATGCAAATACAGGTACATGTTAGTGCTAGGCAAACAGTTAAATATTGCAGCTAAGCTGTGGTATGTTTGGTGTAAAATATAATTGGTCATACAAGCTATTATGGTCGATGCTCTCAGGGATCCAGCAGTAACTGAGAAAGAGAGAAGCACGGGAAAAAAAACATGACAATAACATGGTGACAGAGGAAGATGCCGCTGCTGTAGAAGTTTGTGAAGGATGGGGTCTCTCTAGTTGCGAGTCAATGTCCAGTATGAAAGAGTGAGATACAAAAATGACAAGCAGTAATGAAGCCTAAAATATACTTTCCACGGGGCTAAATTAATCTGAGGTCCTATGTGTGAAGCTTACGGAACGGCCACCATAGATAAAGAAAGGAGTTAAGAAGGTGAGTAACTAAGAAGTGGGTCCTTGAAGATTAGTGGATTTTGAGGCTATAGACCTTTCCCCGCTGGGTGCCTCTGAGCTCTAGGAGTGGCAGCCAGCAGAAATGTGGTGGTCTTAGTGCAATAAGAAGAGGCGGAAGGGGAAGCCCTAATGGTGGCATACATGATACTCCAGTATACATTATACTCTAGTATGTAGAGTGCATATTTTCATTATGTATCCCTCCAGGAGCAATAATGAGGAATTAACAATGTACAGTGCTGGAACAAAAGGATATGTATTGCAACAAAAATAGATATTCCTGGGAACATTAAGGGTGCTTGTAGCGTTCCGAAATTATGGGTAAAGATCCCATTGCAAAAATGCGTTTTTACATATGAATGTTGAGTTGCATATATCTCCATATATGTGAAACTCCAAAACCACAGTATTTCTGCATCAGGCCTGCAAATGTGTTTACCCCTAACAATAGCATAGAGATGTGGCTTGACAGTGTTAGCAGTGAATGTATTACTCTAATTGTGCACAATATAATAATATAATAATATAATGAAGTGTACGCATATTTGTGTGCATGTGCAGAATGTAAATGCATACAGTATATTCACACCATGATAATTGGGGCATTCCTAACTCTCAATGGGGCTCTAAATGAGATGATGCAGGCCCAAAGGAAGTGAAATTAAGGGTCACAATGTAAAGATGTGCATTTAAATGCCATTTTAATGTATAGTTTTTGCACGTGATAAAGACAAATGTTCCATATTTGATTTTGGACATAGTTTACAGATGCAAAAAAACAAATTTATGCTGGAATGTATAGTGATCATAACATATGTACGTGTTTTACAGTGTACATGTTTAAGAAGAATATATCTGGTTAATGCACATGTGGAAGAGTTCAAAGCAAGTAGAAAATGTACAAAAACATAATGGAAATAATAAGAGTAAAAATGAATAAAAAAGTAGCAAAGTACTAAATTTAGAAAAATGGTGAATATATAAATACACAAAGGAATAAGGAAAACAACAAGACAGAAATTGTTTATACCTCTTACCCAGTAATACCCTGTACTGTGTCTAGAATTCCTCCATTGCCAAGTATTCCAAGAAGTCCTCCTCCTCCAAGCAAACCACCTAGTAATCCTCCATTTCCTAGGATGCCACCATTAATGTGAGGAGAATTGCCACCACTGCCACCACCAGAACCCCCCAAAAGGCCTCCAAGAAGTCCTCCACCACCACCACCACCACCAAGAACTCCCCCAAGAAGGCCACCTCCACCACCAGCACCACCACCAAGAACTCCACCAAGAAGGCCACCTCCACCACCACCACCAAGAACCCCCCCAAGAAGGCCACCTCCACCACCACCACCACCACCAAGAACCCCCCCAAGGAGGCCACCTCCACCACCCTCTCCTCCACCAAGCACACCACCTAACAGACCACCTCCTTTTCCACCACCCAAAACACCACCTAAAAGACCTCCACCTTCTCCTCCTCCTCCTCCTCCTCCTCCTCCTCCTCCTCCTCTTCCTCCACCATGCAGTCCTCCAACAAGATCCCCACCATCACTACCCATTGCAGGCCTTTTCAAGTTGTTTTGTGAATGTCTTCCTTTCATTTGTCCTGAGACAGCTACAATCAAAGAATAGATCAAATAATTATGGGTTTTTTTCCACATCTTATATTTGAGAACAATTAATATTTTCCAGTTAATCTAGGCATGCTTCTAGTTATATCTGCTCTAACAAAAATAGTGGTATTGTCTTTACAGGTAACATAAATAAATACTGGTCATATAAATAAATACTTGAATATCAAAATACAGGTAATAATTCATCTTATAATTACACATTATAAATATATTATATATCCAAAATATGAACTGATCTGGACAAGTTTAAAATGAAGATTCCAGTGTAAAACTTAAGTGAGATGTTCACTTTCAGTCAAATGACCACCCTAACAAGTGATTGCACTATATTGCAGAAACTTGGTAATAAAGAGTTACCACCTATACCAAATATTTGGATCCTCAAAATGTCCCGATTCTGTGGGTGTCTTTGTTAGAGTGTCACCAGCTCAGCCTGTCATATTTTAATGCTAATAGCGGGTTTTGCAATGGGCCCCACGCTGTTAATTCCTGTTGCGACTACTAGCCCAGGTTGTGAGAGCTGGTGCTGGGAGCACTGTTGGTGGAGGGATACATGTTTTGCTTTGGTTTTTTTTTAATTATTTATTCTTGGGGAGGAACATCTACAACAAATGCACCTCCTAACAGGCATTTCAGTGTTTGTCTCTACATCTAAGTAGTGTGCAAGTATGTAACATGCTTTTACTGTATTGACCTACGTTAACATATGCAAATAGTGCAATATGGATGTACGGATTCAATTTTTTTGCGCTCATGTGCAGTTAAAAAAAAACCATATATTGCAAATGGGCATTTCACCCAATTCTGAATGAAAATGAATTGTATCAATTGTACGTACAACTATGTCAGAATGTAAATACAGTTTTTTTATGTTTTTGCTATAGTGATAAGTATAACAAGAAAAACAAAAATGATACATAATAAAAGTAAATGATCAAATTCATAGAGAGTAGAGAGATGGGTGATTATTATAAAATAAACAGCAGATTTGTAGCAAATTACCCAGAAACGTTGGGTCTTCTTTTGGCACCATCGTTTCTAATCTTTAAATATAATGTTTAATGTCCTCCCAGTATATGTCAGAAGCTGTTAAGATCAATGTTTTTTTAATCTGAATTCAACTTCTTTAATTTCTACAAATTGAGCACTGTGAAACAGTGATACGCTAATAAACTATGCAAAATACTCCATGTGTGTTTTGTAAATATATTAATGAATGAAGATGTTTTTTCATTCTTGATTAGATTCCGTCTTGGCAAAATGTCAATAAATATAAGTTTGGCTTATAACCTTTTAATAGTTACATTTATGCGTAAATACCCCTATGGTAATATAAGAAATGGTATCTGTCTCACAAAATATCATATTTAAAACTGTCTCTTTTAAAAGTGAAATAAAATTTGCAGATCTCACCATTATTTAATGCTCCTTTAGACACTCGAAGTACAGCCCCCTTATTTCCAGGTCCTCCAGCACTACGAAGACAATGAGCCTGGACGAGCAGACAGCATACAAAGAAGATACGCCACAGCTTGAACATCTTTTGACTGAACAGCTCTAAAATAATACATAACACAAATATTGATAGGGTTGTTGTGGGAATTGTTTCTTGTTTATTGGAAGTTTTTTAATTCACTAAACACAAAATCTCACCTGCTCCCCTCTGACAGTTCTTGCACTTTGTCTCTAAGGATAAAATTCAGACAATTTCTCATAACCCACAAAGCCATCAAGAAAGAAGTCAGATGATTCTATCTTTAACCTCATCTCAAAGTACTCTCAGATCTGCCTCATCCCAAGGTCTGGTGCTCTTATACATACAGCTACAGAACTTCTCAAGAGAGGCTCCTCTGCTCTGGAATACTCTCTCATTCCATTAAAACTATCCCCTTAAATCATCCACTAATAACTCATATTATCACTTTCACTCCTCTTAATACACCATCCTCCTTTTAACTACAGTTTTTCAATCTGCCTGTCTCCACTTGGCTAAGATCCTGTCTCATTTATTTCCTTTTCCCTTTAGATTGTACGCTCTCGCAAGCAGCGTCTTTTCACCCTTTTAATCAGTTTAGTTTATTATGTATGCTCTGTGTACCCCTTTAAAATGCACAGCGTTATTTGGTGTCTAACAAATAATGTTTATTAATAATAATAATAATAATAGTCTTACGTTTGTACCAGGTGTTCTTTTTTACATTGTTTAGTTGCTGGCAGATTGTGCCATGCATCTATCACTCTTTACAAAAAGATGTGCTTTCTTGTATTAACTATTTTTCTCCATTTTTGGATTATGTAGTCTTTTTCTAGGAATAATTGTTGCTTCCTGCACTGTATGAATACAGTACTGCATTTATGAACCATCCAGCATTCACTCTAAACACTTGTGTGTACCGTTCACATACAGGTGTGCACATTTTACAACTTTAAGATCATTTTATAAATAAATGAACCCTAATTTTTATGGCGAACAGACAATTTTTCACTTAAGAATGCATTATTTTGTTCATCCTATTCTTCCTTTATTAGGTGCCATCAATTAATATATACTTACAGGTGATTAAACATATATCATTATTACATCTGTATTTTCATTATATTATTGTTATACCTTGTGCTTTGAAGAGCTCAGAGACTTTTATGTAGGAGCATTGTGGTTACATGTCCAATTAGCCTGCAGTCTGAACAGAGAAACACTTACTTTCTGTTTGATGGCAAATGTTATGCACACACTAAAGGAATGGCAATGGGGGCTACATATACTCTAACATGTATGTGCTTTACACATGGGCCAGTGGGAGCAGGTGGTCCTCTGAGTAAGGGATGTGGGTATCAATGTGACTCTTATGGTCAAACTTCATCAATAATATCTGTAAGGCCTTTGGTACACAGAGCACAACAAATAATTAATAGTTTCCTATGCAAATTAAATCATCAGGTTGATTTCCTTTTGGTTTTAATTGTTTGTATTCATAGTTCAAGGATAACAATCATTGCAACAGGGTTACATCAAAACAAAAATGGGTAAGTAGAACATTTTTGACATATGGTTTCAAAGTGAATAAATTCCGGTTAACATTATTGATGTTCCACAAATTGCATATTTATGATATAGGCATGATATAGGCATATCAGAAAGGAAACTGTGAGATGATTAGGTGAATATATTGTGGGTGGAAAAGGGTAAGGAAAAGAAGGGGAAGGGGGAGAATGGGGTAAGTAGACCCCTTGTGAATCAACTTGAGGTTAGAATGTAGAATTTTTTTATTTTTAATCACTTATATTGGGATTGAGGGATCATCAATAAGCATTCCGGGTTTGTACCAAGTTGTTGTTTAGAAGCAAGTCTTGAATTGCAGTTTAGTTGTTTGAGTAAGAGTTTCAATAAAACACACCAACATTTTTATAATTATTTTAAACTTTTTGTTTTTCAGGCGGGTGGGTTTCATCCAATCATCCATCTTAAATATATTACAAAAAGCTAAATATTCCGTGAATTAAAAAAAAGTCAAACACTGTGAAGCACTGCAAAGTAAATAAAAACAAAACGTACTAATTGTATTACTATTCTTAAAAAACAATGGTCAATGCAATAGAAATAATGTCTAAAATAGCTTTTGTATCTCTCATTTTTGAAGGTATCAATGCTGCCCTCACTAAATAGCTGCTTAAGCTACAGAATTATTAGCTACATAATAATTAGCAGAATAATTTCTCTTTAAGCATAGCCAAGGTATGCGGAATTGAGATTTTCTGTTTCTGCAAAATATATTTTTTGTCACTGCTGAAATGATAGCCAGAAGTTGTTTCTGCTGTCTGTTAAGCTTGCCTCCTACAAAGTTCCATAAGACTAGTGCTATGTAAGTTTGACTTGTAACCAAAATGTTTCATTTCATAGGCAACCCTATAAACAGTGACATAAAGAAGGTCTCTGATTTGTACATTTAGGCCATTTGGATGTAACTATGTAGGTCAATTTCTTTGAATTGTGTACGCGAACAATGTTAAGGATGTGTTTCTTTCCTTCACTGACTCATAATTTTAAATGCATGATATGCTTTGTTGAAGCTAATTCTACCTAATCTATTACTTTACAGTAAATTTAATTTTAAAAATGGATCCATTGTAATGTTCTATACTAATTTGCAAATTGGTTCACAGAAAGATGGGAGGCAGTAAGTAAGGTTAAGGTATAGCTTATAATGCTTATATGACCCTTTGCATTACTTACACTGTACAATATAATCCATTTTTGTGAATAACTGTGAGTGTCTATATATGCCACTGCCTGTATTCCATCTGATGAAAAGTGATGCAGATTTAGCAGATTTATGTCATGGACTGGCACAGAGTATATACAGTCATTAACATGCTTGTGCTACTGAGCTTTTTTTTTTACAACTATTTATTTGGGAAATCATTTTGTTATTCATATTTTTACTGTATTTAATTTAATGTATTGCTCTGAAAAGATGTGCATTTTCTCTTCACCTTCAATAGTTCACATAGGCTTGCAGTAGCCTAAATATGCCTGTACAAGGTCTATACTTGTTATTCTGATACAGAATTTATTAGTTACATATGTTACATATATGTTGAAGACAAGATTATCTAAATAGATGTATTAACATTGCATTCAGAAAATTGACAATGACTGTATCAAGAGGTAAGAGTAGAGAGGAGGATTTGGAGAGTGGGGAAATTCATTGAGTGGAGTGAAAATTTTTAGGAGGCAGATATTTTGAGAGTGGCAGGATACTGGTGGTGAGGTGGAGATTTAATTTGGAGAATGGGAGGTCTTTTAAATGGATAGGTCAGTAGTTGGAGACTGGTAGGAAATTAATAGTTGGACTATGTCATGAAAATGATGTGAATACAGTGGAATTCAACAACAGAGAAATGATTTTTAGGATGGGAGAAGTTTGGGATCTGGATTTTGAAGGAGTGACTTAAATTATGGGGGCTGCTGATTTTGCACTAGTGGGAGATTTTCATTCACAGGAAGAGGTTTAAATGAGATTTCTACCTTAAGACAACATTCATATATTTGTATTTGATTGCTAAGGCTTTAATATCAACAAGGGAGATTTGTTTATTTCCTCAGTTTTATGTGAAAACTGCTTTGTGAACACAATGGTATCCATTGTAAATAGTATAGGCGATACATGGCATATTGGGTGATGCAAGAATTATAAGTTAAAAAATGGGGTGATATTGGTGATATTTGCAGATGTGTACATTTTTGGTGAGATTTGCAGATGGGTACTATCTTGGAATAGAATGCTGCTAGCCATAATAAGGGTTCCAGTGTATAGGCTGTGTGTGTGTCTTCAGAGTGAGCAGGATTGCTTCATTTTGTATCAGTTGTGGATGGGAGAGTTGCATTAGTAAACCATTTGTCTACTTTGCTTCAATAATTAACTATTCTTTTGAAAGTTGCTAAAACAGCATAAAATACTTATGAATTTATGTGGCATTAACATCCAAAGAGTTCTTACAGAAGGAATGCATCACAGTTACACACTGTTCACAGTTGTTATTAAAGACCATATTGACCTATGTTTGGAACTACAAAGACTCAAGAGTCAAAAGCAGCACTTCAATGACTCATGAGGCCTCTGATCTAAATTAGCATTTTAAAGCAGCAACACTATCTTTTTTTTTAACCAAGGCTGCTCTCAAAACCTTTGCTTTCACCCTGCATTGAATAGAAATGAAAAAAAATCTATATAGCTTAACGTTATTAATAAAGATAAAATCAATAAAGATTGGCAGTTTGGCAGTTCTGGCAAATGCAGATGGGCTGGAGTCTTGATGAGCCCTGGGCCCACCACTAGGATAGGGAGTATTTCTAATTTATGCCCATTTAACTAACTACAGCATAATTGCTGCGTGTCTGGATCCTGGAATGTTGGATTCCTGTTTGGAAAAATGAATAGGTGCAATGAGTGAAGCCTCTATACCTCCGACCCCAAAGATGTTAAGCCAATAAATCTCACATTTGATAAATAGGCCTCTCTACCTTCAACCAGCCTTGAAATTTTAAGGCTATCACATTTCATAATTAGCCCTCCTTCTCACCAAACTCAGACACACATTCCATTATTAATCCAAAACCATTCCAGTATTAAATAATAGTCCCATCACCTCACCTTAAATTAATAAACACTATAATTATCCCCCTATTGAATGAAATAGCTCCCACTATCAAATAAATTGACCTAGTAGTACTTATCCTAGTGTGTCATTCGATGTCTATGTGTGGTAAATGGTTGTCTCAGTCAACTCCAGTTTCATGTACAGTAGTCATTCCCTCTGTACCAGGTGTCTTAAATATGTATGTGTCCTTTGTATCATCATGTTCCCAAAGTTATGGATCCAAATCAGATGAGTGGAAGACATCAGTTAATTGTTCAGTCCGGATCAATATCAATCTCAAACCCTATAGCAGTTTGTGTTCTGATTAATATAAAGCTCTTATAGGCCAGTAAATTCCTAGAGGTAGGAAGAAAGACCACAATCCTCAAACAGAATCATATTGAGCTAGGTGTATGAGTGACTACAAAAAATAGTTGTAGGTCAATGTTAGTGTGGTGCAAAAAGGGGAAAGGGCCTTGACAGAAAAGTGTTAAAATACTGATTGAATCTTAGCAATAAGCTGTAAGTCAAGTGGCTATCTTGAATATCATGTTAGCTTGGTTTGACTGCAAGAGCTGGCATTGGGTGCAGTTCAGGTCAAACGAAGCTAGCAAAAAAACAATCCTCCCTTGTGCCTAATTGGGTTATCCAGGATTAACCTAAAGAAGCAGGCTGGGGAAGATGCTTTGTGGTTGTCTAGATTAGTGATAGGGGGGGAGGGGGGAATAACAAACATTAAGAATTAGAGAGAGGGAAATATTTTACCAGACCAACAAATTTAGCAAGAATTAGTAGGAAAATGGATAGTGAAGGAATAGGTGTGGGAGGTGAGGGGTCTTGTCTTCCTTTTCTTCTCGTACTGGTTCCTCCGCACTGACAGCCACTCAATGTGATTAGGTCACATGTGCAATGCTTTAGTGTGGAGGGAGCAAATAGAAAACACAGCTGCTTCTCTGCTACCGTTGCATTTGCAGGAAAGTCTCTTTTAGCCCTGCCTGAATGGTGGGTAGGGGAGCCGCCAGTCCAGATCTCCAAGCCCCGCATGCAGTAAGACAGAGCGGGACCACACTAGTAAGGGTGCAGGCAGCCGTGCACAGTGTGGCCCTTGCCGCCCTAGGGAGTGGGGCCCATCAGGGTGCTGGGGAAATACCTGGACAGAGGTCTCAGGTATATGTAAAAGTGAAAACCCTATTCCATACAAGACATGGTGGAGACATGGTGGAGCATATCCTTCAAGGTTAAAAATCCATTTAGGAACCCTGAATAGCTATACACTTATGGTATATAACCACTGTTTCATTTTCTATGCATAGTCTACCATTCAGTATATTTACGAATATACTTTACATTACAATTTACTATTTTATGTATAATTCACAGTGTAACATGTTAAATGTGTGTGAACAGCAGTGAGGGGCAACATGAAGTAGCTCAAGGCTGAAGGAGCTGTCCTCCAGCCTTCAAAGGGGCCACACTGAGAAAAGAGGGAGGGCACAGTGCACTACCTCCTCATCCATGTATGCCGCATTACCTCTATGCACTGTGCAGAGGAAATCATGTGACGCCAAAGTCGGCTGACCCCATTCTAATAAGATTGGGAGAAGCCGGTCTTGGAGGCCTGAAGAGTAGGCTTGGCGGGCCAAGTGTTGCCCACCGCTGGTGTATAGGGTGTCTGAGAATGCTGTGCTTATATAAATTGGATAGAACTGCAAGTTTTACAGGATGAATGAGACAGCATTATGCACAGGATAAATGAGGCAGCAGTGTATACAGGATTGGTGTACTGCTATGTGTGTCCTGGGTGAATGGGACTGCTGTATGTACAGGATGAATATAACTGCTTTGTTTGTGCACGGTGGCTGAGAATGCTGAGTGGGGCAGATGGGACAGCAGTGTGTACCGGATGAATGAGACAGTAGTGTGGTACATAATTTATGAGATTGCTGTATGTATAGGGTTGATATGACTTATATGTGTGTACAAGTAGCTAGTGCTGCAGTGTAAACAAGGTGGATGGGGCTGTTGTGTGTACAGTATACAATAGGTTACATGTTTGTGCCCATGGTTCTTACAATGTCTTAGTTTGCCTATGATCAAAAAGAGGCATACAATTTTTAATTACAAGCCCAACAGCCACAGATTCTCTTTCAGCACTTAATAAAGTCATTTAAGCTTTGGGTCAGTTTGGATCATTAAATCACACAATTTCTAGGGAATTTTGGTCTAGAATACACTATTTGTAAACCTTTTGTTCCATGCCCTAGAGAAAATATAGTAAGGAGCTTCATAGAGAGATTAATAGGGAGAAAGTAATACCACTCTAAGTTTAATTTCTCAAGTCTTGCTTCTATAGTTCTTACCTTTATCAAATCATGTAAGAAATTATGAGGTCTGCTCACATCTTCTTGTCCAAAGAGCAAAGGGCAGATAGAGGGCTTTATATCCTGAACTAATTTCTCACATATAATCCTTATGCGAAAATAATCTCAAATAATCAAATAATCTCTTGTGGTCGCTCATATCTTCCAAAACAAACAACTATTTGAGAATCCGGAAAGATTACAACATATGATCTATAGTTACTTGTTTGTTCCATAACCAAGGATAAGACACTATTGTCCAGTCTTTTGTAAAACCAATATATATGCATGTGCTGTAAAAATATAAATAAACTATAATATTCTACGATATACACATACAGGAATTGTATGTAAATTATTACTCAGGACAGACAGAGCTTTCGTCTGGTAGTATGTTGAATAAAATATATATTTTATTTTAATTGTAACACCCAGGGAAGCTTAGGCAAAAAAATATTTTTTTGCAGATTCTGCCAAAGGATACTTTCACCGAAACGGGGCAACTCATTCATTTACCCCAAACTTTAATTAGAGAGTTAATAACACTACTATAACTTTAAGGTGACCTCTGCACTGAGAAAGAATAGTTATTTGGACGTAAGTTATATTTTTAAAACATATGTCACGTGTTACTGTACTGTGGGCCTGATTAATCAAGGAATGCAAAGTGAACGCAATTTGTGGTTTTTTGTTTTGCACACACTTAATCCCGTATTCAAGTACAAGCAGATCTTCAGGTCTCTACAGCACTTGTCATATGCAGGCAGACAACTGCAACACACTGCAGGATACGCACAATGCATATGTACAATATAAAGTCCCAACAGAAAGCATGGATAAAATAAATAAAGACAACACCTGTTAAAAACATAATCAATAAAAAATAATACATAGAAACGTGTGTGCACTCGAACTTGGCACACACTTACTGTACATTGACTTCATGCAAGCGCCCCTTCCCTCCACTGGTCCACCCTGCAAATTGTAGGAAGTCGGAAGTTGCGTTCGAACATGAATTGTGTGCACTTGCATTCACTGGCTCAAAATCCGTTTCTGAGCACGCACAGAGCAATTATCTGCAAAATACGACACAAAACAGGACTTAAGCTGGGCACACACTTACGTAATTATTATGCAGATCACACGATTTACGATCATTTGGTCAGATATTGTAAGAGTGTGTATTCTTCCACGATCATGTTTTATTGTGGTTATGAGCATTGCCAGATTAAGGGAATGGAGGCCCCTGGGCTAAGGGGGCCTTTATTCCCCCGTGAGGCCTCCCCTGTGAGTCGCCACCCCGCGAGGCCCCCCCGTGGGCCACCCGCAGCCCGCCGCCCCCCCGCCCCAAGCGCTTACCTATTTCTCTTGTCCTGTTTCTGCAGCCCTTCGCGGCGCGCTGTAAACTCTTTACTGAGAAGATCTTGTGAGAGTGAAACTCACGAGATCTTCTCAGTAAGGAGATTACTGAGCTATTGATCGGGCCGGGGGCACCCCCCGCACCGATCGATAATGCCGCTGAGCATTGTCAAGGACCCCCTGGATGCCCGAGGTCCCTGGGCTGTAGCCCAGTTTGACCTTGGGTTAATCTGGCCCTGGTAATGAGAGATGAAGATCACAGATCTGAAGGTACATTGTGTACGCATGAATCGCCATGTGCATCTGTACACTTTAATACTTGGTGAAATCATTACAGAAGTAGATTCTGAAGTAAGATTGCATAGGTGTATACCCAGCTTTACGATCCTTAATAAATCAGGCCGTGCATGTGGATACATATCAATATTTATATGCGATTTTTGTTAGATTAACATCCAAAGTAAAACACGATACGTGTTAATGTGCTAATTCTGAACAAAATTATTAGTAACATGGTTTTATCTGGGTAAACATGAGATTGGCTCTAAAACAGCTTTTTTGCAGCATTTTTTTTTATAGAACGCAAATTCATTGCCATTTCCTTGTCAGAAGAGTCCAGGGTCAGATTTGTACTAGGCATTTTCAGAGTGTATTCTTTTATAATCATAATTTTCATTTTACGTATTCTGCATTAAATGCATTTTAAAATACATTATTTTTCTGCCTTTAAATTATAACTAAAATTTCATACAAAATGATTATTCCATATGTTTTCACTTTGGCAGGTAAGAAAATGGTCATATGGAAATAATTTGATACCATGGCTATCATTAGAAGGTCACAAAGAATTGTTTACACTGTTAAGGGTAAATATATCCAGCTGCGGGTTTGAAAAAATGGAGATGTTGCCTACAGTTGCCTAGTTATCATTTATTCTACAAAATAACAGCTGGAAGCACAGAGGAGTAGCGGTTAGCACTTCTGCCTCCCAGCACATGAGTTCAATTCCCGACCATGGCCTTATCTGTGTGGAGTTTGTATGTTCTTCCTGTGTTTGTGTGGGTTTCCTCCGGGTTCTCCGGTTTCCTCCCACACTCCAAAAACATACTGGTAAGTTAATTGGCTGCTATGAAGATTGACCCTAGTCTGTCTTCCTGTCTGTCTGTGTCTGTGTGTGAGTGTGTGTCTATATTAGGGAGTTTAGACTGTAAGCTCCAATGGGGCAGGGACTGATGTGAATGAGTTCTCTGAACAGCGCTGCGTAATTAGTGGTGCTATATAAATAAATGATGATGATGATGATGATGATGATGATGAATCTGATTGGTTGCTATGGCAACATCTCCACTTTTTCAAACCTGCAGCTTGATAAATTTACCCCTTAGTCTTAGCTTTGTTATTAGAAAACATCTTATACTACTTGTTATTTACAGTAAAACAATTTCACTACAAAAAAAGTGTCTGTTGTAGGCTCTGTTCCAAAATCTGGAAACCCTTCCTTGTCACCCTATAATTATACATCAAAAAAGATGATCAACTTATTCCGCAGATCCCTTCTTTATATGCCATTGTTCTGTGCTTACACTATATTAAGCACCGATATATAATTTTTGAACCACTGCTGTTTGAAAATGACCTGTTTTGTTATAAACTGATCTTTAATTAAATATTGAAAAAAAAAAGAAAAAGTATAATGTGGGACAAGACCCTAATACTGCCACCTCCAAGCTGGCTCGAAAATGAAGTCCTGCAGCAGAGGAAATGGTTGTATCTCACTACAATAATCTCTCTTTACAAAGTCAAATCTCGTTTCGCTCCACAAATTTATGGGTATCAGTGCACCTACATCGTACAGTAGGAACACCTTCTATATGCCCAATTCCTCCCCTCTGTGAAAACTGGTACCTTTACTGCTGTAAACCTAAGCACTTTGTTTGAAATCTAGGTGCTTTTGTTCAAATTAAGGCTGTGATTCGCCTTGAAAATGACCGCTATTTTTTTTTTTTCTTTTGTTTCAAGCTTTTTCAGTTTCATTTGGGTGGCATTCTTTTGAATAACCTGTAGGTGGTGCTGGTATTATGTGTTTTGTTCAAAATTAGTGTCATTAACTGTTCATTCAAAGCCACTGTTTGAGTAATGATTTGTTGTGTATTGTTGCCTAAACATGTGTATATTATACTAAACATGGTCAAATTATTTATTTTTTTCCATTGGTGGAATTTCAGTTATCACCAATATAATCTTATTCCGGCTGTGGTTGTTGCAATAATTACAATCCTATAAATGGAATCAGCATTTTTCCAAAATGAAATCATTGCATTTATGGCTGTAACAATGTCATGGGGCCAATTAGGAATGACTTTAAATAGATATTGTGTTGGTATCCCAAATTACCACTGGAAAATAAAAGCATACCCCCCAACAGTATCCATTTCTGATAAGTTAATGGGGTATGGCATACAGAATGGGGCATAGCAATGTCTTAATGGGCCATGGATAGGTGAAAAGTCATTATATGCATGCTCTGTTTTTTAGTTCCTACTAATTGAATTGTATAATAATTTATTTAAATATTTGCCCATTTTTTCCATGTAATTTAAGACCATGTAAGCAACTTTACTTTAGCAGAATAAAATCCTTTAAGTGAAGTTCATTTGCTTGGCTCTAAAACATTAATTTGATAAACCCGGAATTCGAAAATCAGAGAAATACCAGAAAAGAACAGATCACTTTGCTGATACTAGAAAAATTAAATCCTTAATCCCCTGATAACAAGGTACTTTGTGCCTTTTTTCAGTTTGGCAAGCATATACTTGCAATGACTAAACAACGTTTACGTAATGAAATATTCAAACTACCTGTCATTATATCTTAAACATGCTTATTCTGTCTTAACCCTTTTATCAAACAGTATTGATAAACTGAGCTATGAAATGCTGTAATATAACCGTTGTATTTTGGATTACCTATTCTCTGATAACTTCTCAACGCAGAGATTATGAATCATATCAGAAAACTGTTTTTTGCCAGTTAGTTTTCAATTATCAGATAAACTCTGTCATCATAGTGCTATAAAGGTCATGTACAAGCTTTAATATCAAAACATGCTGTCTTCCTGCTTTGGCTTAGTGTTCTGATGAAGTATAGCATGCAAGGATACCATAATCCCTTCCTTACATTTAATGTCAGTACGTGCAGGGTTAGATCCGCTCATGAGTTTGGTATATCTCAATCTCTACATTGTCAGAGAGAAAGTACAAAATATCCTGCTGATGTCAAGTGATCTATTCCAAACTATGGCTTCTACAGCTAGTGCACAGAAGCTGACATTTTGTTACTCATTCAGTCTTTTAGGTGCCCTCTAAACACAGGTGCCCATGGCAATTGCCTAGATTTGCCTAATGGTAGCGCTGGTTAATTGTGGATTGTATTTGTCAGTGAAGACTAAGCTTTACTTGAATATCTATTTAGCATGATGACTTGCATTAGAGAACATTGTCACTATAATATGCTGTAAAACAAAAGGAGGTAATTAGTAGAGAAACTAGAAATGTCTGGGCCGACAGACGAGTAACATGCATTCAAGATCCGTCTGTGAGACTTCACTTGTTTCATTCATCTTTGTCTGATACATGTTGGCATGTTACATGAGAGGATCAAACAACTCTGATATATAAATTAATAAATTGTTACAGCACGGTTTTAGTTTATTTAGAAGATCTGGATACTAAAAATAGATATTCTTTATACCTTTGGTGCACCAAATGGCAGATGTTATCAATTGCAATATTTTTATGGTTATAATAATGTTATTTATTTTTTTATTTAAAGAGTAGTGGTGATATTTGTCCCAGGGTTTTACATCTGTTTCATTTTTAGTTTCCTCTAATCTTTGGGAATTTCCCAGTTTCCCATTTCAGCAGTGAAACATATCACTCATTACTCAGATTGGGCTTCATATATTCCTTTCTTTGCAAAAAAAAATATTTTTTTATTTTGATAGACTTCTTTTTCTTTCTATAAAACGGGTTAAGCCTCTTGCGTCAGAGTATTATTTACTTATTATTATATGTTAGTTTGCAGGGAAAAGAATCACTAGAGTGGCAAAGGATACTGATATTTATGTATTACCCTAGTGCCCACAGTCCTGTGGTGCCTGAAAGGGCTCTGCGTTTTTCAGTGTGGGGTTGGCCTGCTATTTTTGTGCCCCCACTCATCGAGGCTATGGCTCCATGCTGAACAGCTTGAGCTGGATCACATTATGACAGAGGGCCATCCCAACCTGTCTATCATTGGTGCTGGTTATGGAATTTAGGGGGGCATGTTTCTGTGGTTCACTTATTATCAAGTTTTCCATTATTTGAATGGGGTGCACAGCGTACATGCAGATGCTTTGCTTCAATATGGCATCTGGTGGTGAAATAAGGTTCCTGAGTGATAAAAAGAGGTAACTGAGGCTTAACACTTTGGGAAAAATCAGCAAAATGCTTCCATAAAGTGTCACAATGCATTAGTTGAACAGCAGCTTGATACACATGGTCTTGAATTAATGCACTTGTATATTATTTCCATACTTTTATGGAAAATTCTAGCCTAGGCCTCAAACTTTTGGCAAAGGAACAAACCTTATCCTACAGAGTGCTTACGATGACCTAAGGTTAGCACACTAGCTAATTTTAGACCTTGGCCTTGGAACTTGGATGGACCAATAAAGAAATAGCAGTCATTGGATGGGTTGACAGGCCATGATTTGACAGCATCTCTTAACAAGTTTATTATTCTGAACTCATTTAGGTTATATCAAAATGTTTACTGTAGCTCCAACACCTCTCAGTCATTTATTGTAAGATAATTCAAGTCCTTTCCATGGGTTCTTTTTGTTTCGTTGCTTGTCTTGAGAAAATAAAATCTTCCTTATCCAGTCCTTTACACCTCCATTCCTCTTTTCCTACAAAATATTTAAAATTCCTGACATAATCTGTAAATGCAAACCTTACCACCATGCTTTTCAATCTATTGTGCCATCAATTTACTCCTTGGTACCTGTCCTTCCAGAGGTTGTAGGTACGCGGTCAGCGCTACCCCTCCCATCAGGCACAAGCCCCATCCCCATTGCCCCCCACGAGCGGGGACAGGGCAACAGTTTCTTCTCCTGTCTGTCAGGTAATGTGGTGATGTTCTGTGACTATACAGCCAAGGTATCACTGATAAGAAGCTGCCGGCTGCTGCCCCTCTATATGGCTGCTGTCTCCACTTTGGTTTTCAGTGTGGGGACACCACCAGGAAAATAAAAACACTCACTGAGAGGCATTATGTCACATGTTCAGAGGCTGATGTTGACTTTCAATTCATTTGTATGAAAAAACGCATACATAAAATACAGTTGGACAAATCGCAAGATGCACCAGTAGTATTTGTGCCAAGTTTATGTCAGGTTTACGTCAGGCATACATCAGGTACACTTACACATAATTTTTAAAACTTCTGTTTTGATAGAGAGACACACATTTGCTATTAGGTTGGAATAAAAAAAATAAAAAACCATCAGGTATGACTCTCCTTCTTGTGCATGCTTAGAACAAAAAAATCCTGCCAAAAGAAATTCACAAAAACATAATATATGCATAAACAATTAGGAAATCACCATCAGAGGTGAATCCACAATCAGGCAACCATAAGCGACCTTCATCATCAGCGTGTATTTGCACCTGTCGTCAGGCATCCGCAAATTATTCAGCTATTGACAGGAGTCTTCATCTATTTGCGATTGCGCGAACACACCCTCAATGTACTTGGCCTACGTTAGACTGCCTCTGCCTTTCACTTGACAGGAGCACTGGCCCTGTTGCTAAACATGAAAAATCATATCTATAATATAAATGTCTAGTGGCGTGTGTTAGTCTGTCTGTGTGTGTGGAAAAAATAAAACCAAGCTGCAGCGCCACCTGCTGGGCGGAGTTATACACTGACCTACTAAATTCTTAGTGTGTGTGGAAAAAAAAATTCAGAAAGGGCTGAAATTTGGTATGCTAAGATGTTTTTAATTTGTTAATTTAATTTGTTAATTGTTAAAAGTGTTTATAAAGATTTTAAAAAAATATATATATATTTCTTGAAGGAGAAGTGACAGTTGGGAGTGGTTGGTGGTTGCCGGGGGTGACAGTGGGGAGTGATTGGTGGTTGCCGGGGGTGACAGAGTGAGAGGAGTGTGATACTCAGGACCGCTGAGGGAGATCCCTGTGTCTGGACAGACATCTGGATAGATGTGGCGATGAAAATGAAGGATGAGGTGATGGAGAAGAATGATGAGGTGGTGACATGTGGACAAAACCACGTTAAAACAGGGAGCTTACGTCGGGAAGTAACGCTCTTCCCCTGAGGAGGCCTGGGCTATGGCCCAAATGCATGACAAGAACCTTTTTAACACCTTAAGTAGCTTGATTTGACTAGAATGCATGAGTATCATGCACGGGTTAACTTGTATTAAATAAGGTGCTACAAATTGTGAAAATAATTTCTTAAATAGAGCAAATATGTGAAGGTCTGAATTGCCAGCTCTTTTGAATATTTGGGCAGAAGATTTTTCTAAAGAGGTTCCTTAACTTTAAAGGTTAATTTAAATGGATCTTTAACTATGAGCCACTGAGTCTGTTCACATGTGTCTCATTATGTCCTGGGTTTGGTGTGATTGTGCCACACAGTTGCTATATACTGCAACATTATCTGAGCACTTCAACTGTGTTCTATGTTGCTGAAGGTTAAAACTCAATACCTGCTTGAAAATCTTAGACTTGGACAATGGCTTGCTGTAAACCAACAATGTGACATCTAATTGCATTCAGAGGAATATGAACAGATTATTACATTTGCAGCTAATTATCCACATTGATAGTGCCTTCATTGTTTGCTACACTAATGGGCTGTATGAAACACTGGTGTGCAACAAAGATCACTGTTACTAATGCAAGTGTATAAGGTGACATATACATAAATACCATATTGGCAGAATTCAATTAGCCACGAAGTGTCTCCGGAACGTCCGTGAGACTCTTCGCGGCAGAGATTTAAAGGAAAGCTCCGCTCATTTTTCCTCGTACCCTATAGAGGGCCGTTGAAAAATGAGCAGACATTTCTACCATGATTGCCGGCAATGTGCACGGCGTGATGTCTGCATTCCACATTGCTTGCAATTGAACTCCCCCCAAGTGTAGCTAATGCTCATCTTGTTAACGAATAATTGTTATTGGGAATCAGCACTCACATAGGGCAGTGAGTGGTGGTGGGAGATGGGCACATCTAAAGGGTTATCTGACTCTTTAAAATAAGAGGGGTGAACATAAGTTGGGTGTTAGGCGCAAATAAGGGCAAGGAGGGAAGTAGAATTTAGAGTAAGGGGAAATGGGGCATAGGAAAAGGTATAATTACAAGAATCTAATGGAATTAAAATAGGTTATGTTTATGGGATTGTGTATTGCTTCCTTTTGTGACTCTACATAGCAATCTTGATTGGGGAAAAATTGGATGAGTTGGAAATAAATTAGAAATTAAAAGAACAAAGTAAAATAAAGTAGAATGTAGAAAATTGGATTAAAATAATAAAATGAAAATAAAATCTGATTATCATTGGAGTTGGGCTATGTTAACATGTGCTTTCTGGTATGCAGCTAGTAAGTTATGAAAAAGTGTCAATCATTTTAGGGATATAACTTTAGTGAAACTGACGCAGTTCACAACCATTCTTGGTTTTTCTAGTTCATTAACATCAATTATTGAAAAATGAAATAAATTAAAACTTTCAAAATGGTGTAACTGTCTGTTGTTATGTTTTCTAACTGTATGAAGCTGAATCAATGTATATGAGCATGAGAGTATTATGAACTATAACATATCAGAGTGTTTATGGAGGACTTAATTGTTGTAATTACAATATTGAGATCTGAGAGGGGTAATATGCTGATTGCTAAAGGCAGCATAGTAATATATTTCAAAGTGGCAATAATATATACAGATGAAGGGTATAATGTGTAAAGGAATGTTGGTACATGAATGGTATTGATTATGTATTTTTGGGGTAATTAAACACTTGTTACAATAATGTGGGACCAGTGAATATTTCTAGAATGTAGTAAATTGATTATAGACTGTGCCAAGGAAAAGTGGTGCTTCTCTATTGGAGACTTAATATGATTTATGGCAGTAATAGAAGACTGAAAGATTGAAATGATTATTTTTTTATTTGCAACATTGGATAGCCTCAGCATTAATGAATGAAATTGTATATTTTGTTTATGTCTTTTTTGTGATATTGTATTTGGTCATGTGCACTTTCCTATGTGTCAGTGTCAGAATGGATATCATTGTTTATGGTTTATCAAAATTAGATAGTATAGATAAATTGTGCATTAGGGCTTTGTATGGTGTGGAGTATGTTTGTGCTGTATGTACATATTTGGAACACGATTAACCTTAAAAGATGTGATGATCTCGTGCAATACCTGCAACCACCCTCTTACGTCACTAGTTTACCATATTACTGTTAGTAAACGAGCACTTTCACTCTGTCTCCTGCCTGAATCAAGGAGGATGAAACAATAGATGGAGCATGACTCCACCGCCCGTGATGCACTACTGCGCTTCCGCAGGTGCCGATAACCGGAATTTTACCTTTTCAGCCTGTGTACGGGACCAGTTGCTGCATTAGTAGCTGCGTGCCATAGTATACAAAAATGCCCTAAATGCATAATAGAATGTGACCGGAGGCTCCCTGTTAGTATTAGAGGAGTCTGTGCCCACAGCACAGTAATATTACATGGACGTGTAGTATATTAAAGAACCTGCCTGCATCTATAATCTATGAGACAGTGCATACCTCCATATGTATAAGTGTATGTGCATACAAGACTGCATAAACTGTTATTGTCTGAATTGCCTGCAGTACTACAAGCAACTGTGAGTAACTGCATTCCACTGTTGTTATCATCTTTAATAAACAGAAACCTGTTTAAGAAACAAACGTGTTGTGCCTTAACATCTACATTAACAATGCTGAACACCTTTATTAACATCAAAATATATAACTAACAATTACCACCCTTTACAAACCTCACACAAGACAACAACCCTCTGACGCTCTGACCACCGGACCAACATTGCTGTGTGACTGGATCATATAGCCCACTAAGCACTTTTATCTTTGTACTCTGGCTGGACCAACATGCAATATGTAGCACTTAACCTCATGTATCAAACTGTCATTGTCCTATAGATAATAAGCTTGAGAGCAGGGCCCACTTATCTCTTTGTCTTTATTACCTAGTATTGTTTTATTACTGTGTTTTTTCTCAGTTGTACAGTGCTACGGCATTTGCTAGCGCTATATAATAAATGTTGCTGCCGCTGCTGATGATTATAATGGGCTACCCTGAGCTAGGTCCCTGGGCTGCCTGTAATTTTTTATTTTAAAATGTTACTACTAGACTGGTGAGCGGATCCTCGCCCCCAGGTTAATATTTACCAACCAGACCCTGCTGCTAAAGGTCAAGTCAGTTCGGACTAAGAGACCCTCCCTGTTTGTAGCCTTTATAAGGCCCTCATTTCTACCAAACATCGCTCTAGTACAGTTGAAAATTTATTTAAAATCTAAATTCTTTTCCACTGTGGCTAGTGTTTTTACTTAGTATATCCATTTAGATTATCTTTGATTAAGTGTTTTGTTAAATTCACTGCCTCTTTTTGATTATTTGAATGCCAATCAAAATTGAGACAGGAGGGTTCACTGTTGTGGATGAGTTTTAAAATGATGAGACAAACTGAGAGTTTTATGCTTCAGATGTTTTCTGAAATTTAAACTTTAAGGGCCTGAGTCATTAAGGAAAGTAAGGCAAAATAAAAGGCGTAAATGTTCTCCAGGACAATCCATGTTACAATGGAAAGGGCGCAAATTAGTTTATTATTTTGCACATAGGTTAAATACTGACTGTTTTCACATCTAACACACAAATACTTGCTAGCTTATTTTTACACTGAAATTTAAAGTTGATCTAGGACATGCCCTATCCCAACTACAAATCAGTCCCCACATTTTAAATTTACCTCCCCCCTCCAATGCAACTTGGTTTTGCCCAGGTGCAAAGTTACTCCATTTTTATGCTTTGCTCTCCTTAATGACTCAGGGCCTGATTCATTAAGGATCTTAAATTAAGAAGTTTCTTATTTCAGTCTCCTGGACAAAAACGTTTTACAATGCAAGAGGTGCAAATGAGTTTTCTGTTTTGCACATAAGTTAAATACTGACTGTTTTTTCATGTAGCACAAAAATATAAACTTTAAATTTCAGTGTACTAATAAGCTATCAAGTATTTGTGTGCTACATGAAAAAACAGGCAGTATTTACCTTACCAGAAAACTCATTTGCACCCCTTGCATTGTAACATGGTTTTGTCCAGGAGACTGAAATAAGAAACTTCTTAATTTAAGATCCTTAATGAATCAGGCCCTCAGACTCTAAGGGGCATATTCAATTCCGATCCCGATTCGCGGGATCACGCCGGAACGGTCGCGAACGTAATCCGCGGTACCGCAATAACGTGGATTTTATTTCGCAGTCCATAGGTGCAGATGGTTCAATCTATATTTTGTTGTCTACATGAATAATCACAATAATAACAGTAATCAAAGCCAACTTTGTTTATGTTTAGAGTTAGCAAATGTGTTTTGTTCGCTGTGTGACAGGTAGATGACTAGGTACTAGTTTTTGTTTAAGTTTTGGGAGTAAATTTATCAAGCTGCGTGTTTGAAAAAGTGGAGATGTTGCCTATAGCAACTAATCAGATTCTAGCTGTCATTTTTATGAATGTATTAAATAAATGATAACTAGAATCTGATTGGTTGCTATAGGCAACATCTCCACTTTTTCAAACCCGTAACTTGATAAATTTAACCTTTGGAGCTGTTCTAAATATAACTTTTAGTTTGTGTGAGAGGATTTTTTCTAGGGTCTCATCAGCTTTTGACAAAGTGAAGTATTATGTTATGAAGGGATGAAGTTTATTTGTTGTGTTGAGAAACTGTGTGCTGTCTTTTATATTTTAGGTGAACCTCTGTCTGCCAATTTTGTTTTGTAATGCTTCACTGATTTTTGTTTTCTTATCTTTTTCGTTTATGAAAATCTTTATTCTGGAGTAGTTTCTCCTTAGTCTGGTGAATTGGTCCATTTGCATGTTTTTGAGCCAAATGGGGTGGTGTTTGCAGGTTGACAAAATAAGACTGTTGTAGTCCCTCAGTTTACAATCTGTTTAGATTCCCAGCTTGTTATGTGTAGCCCTGTAGCCTTCAAAAGGGCCACACTCAATCCTAAATCTCAGTAAAAGTTAAAAGAATGTATTTAATCAAAGAAAGATAGACCAACCTATAATAGCATACCAGCAAGAATGTCAGTGTAAGATAAGCAAGTGTTACAAGCTATAACAAAGAAATTTGACATATTCAATGTGACTTCTGACTGTCTAGTTATCTACCAGCTTTTGAAAGTTAGGGTTGAACAGGCGCAGCACAACTCTGCAAAGAGACTTCCATCCATCAACTTGTTGGCTTGTTGTTTTTAATGAGCTCCATGATAGAAAATGTCTGATAATGTGTAAATGTCTCCAAAAATAAAGAACTTTGCAGCACAATAGGGCCTACCTAAATTTGTTTTAATTACTTAAGCAGGAACCACACAGCTCTTTATCACAGAGAAAGGAGAGAGACACAAGATGCAGACTGCCTGTCCCCCTCCTTATGTGCTGATTGACCTCCCTGCATTGTGCGGAGGAAGACACATGATGCAGAGGTGGTAGTGTGATATGGAAGTTGGATGCTGCAGGTAAAAAATAAGATCAAGTTCAGTCTCATTCTCTGGTTTATGACCCACCAAGCCTCACCCACTTCACTTGCTCCTATTTCTAAAAGCTGCAACCTCGGATTATACTTGGTGTCACATTTCAGTGCAAAAATAATGGCTAAGGAGCCCAGAATATGGTGAAATACACAATATTTATTGCAGATACATTTCCAGAAAATGCAGTAAGGTACAAACTGGATGGTGTAGATATAGCACGTGGATTGCAAGGAGATGCTGAAGGCAGGTAACAGAAACACAGCTGATGCAGGTGAACAGGCAGTTAGTAGAAATCCCTGAGAACAGGTGCACCAGGAGCACTACAAGTAACATGTAGCAACAACAACAACAATGACCAGCATGGTACATGGGAAGGAACAGACATAAATACTGACAGACACAGGTGTACTATTAACGAGGAGCAGAGATTAACTCCTACTAGTGCAGTGGTTCCTAAATTGTGCGCCTAGGCTCCCTGGAGTGCCTTGGAGATCTCACAGGGGTGCCTTGGCTAGGGCCAGTGGTAAGCAAGGCAGGGGGCTACCTGTTAATTATTTTGGTTTAGGGGTGCGTTGAAAACATTTTGGAGACCCTAAGGGTGCCTTGAACTGACAATTTTTGGAATCTTCTGTATTAGTGAGTTAAAATGTCCATAGTGAAAGAGCAGCACCTCTGGCGGCATGGAGGTACTGCATCCAGGAACACAAACACAGCAAGACTAACATAGTTCAAAACAAACAGGGGCTGCAGAAGACAAGCAGCACTCTAAAGGAAGATGTTGCAAAGGAGATGGAGGCAGATCGTGACACTTGGGACATAATGCAGAGGAACGGCCAAATGGGTCATGAAGTAGAAGCTGAGCTCTGCAGGTGAAGACTCAGAGGACAACAGTCTGCCATTGTACTGCCTGTTGCTCATCAATTGTCCAGAAATATGACATTTTGATATCTTGTATTAGTGGTAAATTGAAGGTTGAGATCATTAGTTTCCATATTGTGTAGGGATGAGCGCGCTCGGATTTCTGAAATCCGAGCCCACCCGAACGTTGCGGATCCGAGTCGGATCCGAGACAGATCCGGGTATTGGCGCCAAATTCAAAAGTGAAACTGAGGCTCTGACTCATAATCCCGTTGTCGGATCTCGCGATACTCGGATCCTATAAATTCCCCGCTAGTCGCCGCCATCTTCACTCGGGCATTGATCAGGGTAGAGGGAGGGTGTGTTAGGTGGTCCTCTGTGCTGTTTAGTTCTGTGCTGTTTAGTTCTGTGCTGTTTAGTTCTGTGCTGTTTAGTGCTGTGCTGTGCTGTGCTGTTTAGTGCTGTGCTGTGCTGTGCTGTGCTGTGCTGTGCTGTGCTGTGCTGTGTTCTGCAGTATCAGTCCAGTGGTGCTGTGTGCTGTGCTCTGTCCTTCTGAGGTCAGTGGTGCTGCTGGGTCCTGTGCTGTGTCCTGTTCAGTCCAGTGGTGCTGTGTCCTGTGCTCTGTGCTTCTAAGGGCATAGTTATTTCCCCAATATTCCCCTGTGTTTAAAAAAATAAAAAAAAGTTTTTTTAAAAAATACCAAAAACTACTTTAATATTTTTTAATTACCACAAAATTTGCACAACCAATCCTGCAGTATAAGCCCATTGGTACTGCAATATTACCAAGTTCACACATTCAGCAGTAAAAGTCCAGTGGTACTGCAATATTACAAAGTTTACACATTCTGCAGTATCAGTCCAGTGGTGCTGTGTCCTGTGCTCTGTCCTGCTGAGTTCCGTAGTGCTGCTGGGTCCTGTGCCGTGTCCTGTTCAGTCCAGTGGTGCTGTGTCCTGTGCTCTGTGCTTCTAAGGGCAAAGTTATTTCCCCATTATTCCCAAGTTTTTAAAAAATAAAAAAAAAGTAAAAAATAATAAAAAATTTAAAAAAAAAAAAATATATAATAATTATAACCAAATTTGCAAAACCAATCCAGCATTATAAGTCCATTGGTACTGCAATATTACCAAGTTCACACATTCTGCAGTATCTTGTGCTACATATAATGGAGAGCAAAAATTTGGAGGATAAAGTAGGGAAAGATCAAGACCCACTTCCTCCTAATGCTGAAGCTGCTGCCACTAGTCATGACATAGACGATGAAATGCCATCAACGTCGTCTGGCAAGCACGATGCCCAATCTCCTAGTACAGGGCATGTAAAATCCAAAAAGCCCAAGTTCTCAAAAAACAGCAAAAAAAGAAACTTAAAATCATCTGAGGAGAAACGTAAAGTTGGCAATATGCCAATTACGACAAGTAGTGGCAAGGAACGGCTTAGGCCCTGTCCCGTGTTCATGACTAGTGGTCCAACTTCACCCAAGGATCAAAGCCCTCCTCCCCCCCCCTACAAAAAATTTAAGAGAGTTATGCTGTCAGCAACAACAACAAAACAGCAAAGAACTCTGCCTTCTAAACAGATGACATCACAAATCCCCAAGGCGAGTCCAAGGGTGTTGTTGGTTGTGAACCCTGACCTTCCCATCACTGTACGGGAAGAGGTGACTCCATCCAGCATTTGCAGCACGCCCTCTGCATATGCTGGAAGGATCACCCACAGTCCAGTTACAGATTTGGCTAATGAAGGTGTGAATGTTGTGCACTGGGAGGAGGATATTGATGTAGCTGGCGCTGAGGAGGATGTTGATGATTATGATGCAGACAGATACCAAATTGCATTTCTCAATTTCTATTTATATTCTAGATTATATAACGGCTGAAAAGTTTTCTGTTTTACTCCTAGTGGAGAGGGGATCTGATGCAGACAGATACCAAACTGCCTTTGTCCATTTCTTTGTATATTTGAATTGCTAGTTCTACAGTCTATGCAGGCTGCTTTATTTATATTCAACTACAAGTGTAGGGCGGGGGGGGGCATAGATAGCCACCAAAGTAACGTGGTCCATTTAATTTCACTTTCTAGCTCCACAGTCTGTGCAGCCTGCTTTTTTTTATCTTCAAAGTATTTATATTAACAAGCCTTGCAATCTAAATTAACTAGAGGTAGTGACGTGGTAGAACTCCAAAAGGCAGTTTGGAAGCCCCTGTACAAACTGGCTCTATTTTTTAATTGAGTTGTCCCCCCTCCAGTGTGTACTCGGAAAGAGTTTTTAGTGCAGCGGGGAACCTGGTCAGTGAGCGGCGAAGGAGGTTGCTTCCTCACAACGTTGAAAAAATGATGTTTATAAAAATGAATAATCAATTCCTCAATGAAGTACAGCACTGCCCTCCAGACAGTACAGAGGGACTGTGGTTGTGGAGTCCAGCGGGGACGAATTGATAATGTGTGAGGAGGAGGAAGTACACACTGTAGGGGGAGAGGAATCAGAGGTTGAGGATAAGGACGACATCTTTCCTCAGTAGAGCCTGTTTAGTTTGTACAGGGAGAGATGAATTGTTTTATTGGTGTGGGGGCCCAAACAAACCAATCATTTCAGCCACAGTTGTTTGGTAGGCCCTGTCGCTGAAATGATTGGTTTGTTAAAGTGTGCATGTCCTATTTCAACAACATAAGGGTGGGTGGGAGGGCCCAAGGACAATTCCATCTTGCAACTTTTTTTTGGCATTATGTGACCATTCAACAGTCGTTTGCCATGTTCAAAAAGTAAAAGAAAATGCCAACAAATTCAATAAATTAAATCAAAAGTTAAATGCCCTGTCATTATTTAAAACAAGAGGTTTTGACGTGCTAGAATTAGTGTAGTGTTAAGATGTTATAAACACTACACTTGGAAATTGGAGGAGGTAATGTGGCCCCGGTATCAAATTGGGTACCGGGGCCACCCCACTATGCAGTCCAGATACTTGTTTGGTGGAATTCCGACACGTGGAGGGTTTTTAAATTATATTGTGGCCTCGGTACCAAATTGTGTACCGGGGCCACCACACTACGCAGTCAAGATACTTGTTTGGTGGAATTCAGACCAGTTGAGGGTTTTATTATTATATTGTGTGGACCACTCTATCTATACCACACTACAACTCTATACCACTCTATTTCCTACTTTAATTCTATTTAATTCTATTTCCTACTTTAATTCTATTACTAATTAATTACCATAAAGAGGAACAAAAAAAACCAATTTTACCAAAAGTATAATATGACTTAGACTTACAAACACTACACTTGAAAGATCGTGCCTTTAAATGAAAAAGTCAGTCTTCATTGCACGACTATGTGCAAGTGCAACAGGGACATTTTTTTGGGTTTACAAAGTCAAACAATAACACTACGACCCTGTCTGTCTGGGGTCTGTCAATGACGAATTGTCTGTAGCATGTTTTGAGGAGGTATTGTGGCCCCGATATCAAATTGGGTACCGGGGCCACCCCACTATGCAGTCCAGATACTTGTTTGGTGGAATTCCGACACGTGGAGGGTTTTTAAATTATATTGTGGCCTCGGTACCAAATTGTGTACCGGGGCCACCACACTACGCAGTCAAGATACTTGTTTGGTGGAATTCAGACCAGTTGAGGGTTTTATTATTATATTGTGTGGACCACTCTATCTATACCACACTACAACTCTATACCACTCTATTTCCTACTTTAATTCTATTTCCTACTTTAATTCTATTACTAATTAATTAACATAAAGAGGAACAAAAAAAACCAATTTTACCAAAAGTATAATATGACTTAGACTTACAAACACTACACTTGAAAGATCGTGCCTTTAAATGAAAAAGTAAGTCTTCATTGCACGACTATGTGCAACAGGGACAGTTTTTTTCTTTATAAAGTCAACTAATAACACTTGGACCCTGTCTGTCTTTAACATACTTAATGGGATCTCAATGACGAATTGTCTGTAGCATGTTTGGAGGAGGTATTGTGGCCCCGGTATCAAGTTGGGTACCGGGGCCACCCCACTACGCAGTCCAGATACTTGTTTGGTGGAATTCTGACACGTGGAGGGTGTATTTATTTTATTGTGGCCCCGGTATCAAGTTGGGTACCGGGGCCACCCCACTACGCAGTCCAGATACTTGTTTGGTGGAATTCTGACACGTGGAGGGTTTTTTAATTATATTGTGGCCTCGGTACCAAATTGTGTACCGGGGCCACCACACTACGCAGTCAAGATAGATAGATGCGTATCATAGATAAAGTACATTCAGTGGTGTGGGGCAAATTGAAAAATATTCAAAATGCACTGACATTATCAAAAACAAGAGGTTGTCACACGCTAAAACTCCAACATGTATATGATGGAGAGGATGGAGGAGCAGCCGTATGTGTAGTGTAATGCAGACCTGTTGAAGGTTTTTTATATATTTTATTGTGGTGCCCAGTGCCCACTCCTCTACGCAGTCCAGGTACATTTATTGGTGCGATTCATAAAAGTTCAGGGTTTTTAAGATATTGTGGTGACCCACTCCTCTACGCAGTCCAGGTACATTTATTGGTGCGATTCATAAAAGTTCAGGGTTTTTAATATATTGTGGTGGCCCACTCCTCTACGCAGTCCAGGTACATTTATTGGTGCGATTCATAAAAGTTCAGGGTTTTTAATATATTGTGGTGACCCACTCCTCTACGCAGTCCAGGTACATTTATTGGTGCGAATCAAACAAGTTGATGGTTTTCTTATTATATATATTGTGGTGACCCACTCCTCTACGCAGTCCAGGTACATTTATTGGTGCGATTCATAAAAGTTCAGGGTTTTTAAGATATTGTGGTGACCCACTCCTCTACGCAGTCCAGGTACAATTATTGGTGCGATTCATAAAAGTTCAGGGTTTTTAATATATTGTGGTGACCCACTCCTCTACGCAGTCCAGGTACATTTATTGGTGCGAATCAAACAAGTTGATGGTTTTCTTATTATATATATTGTGGTGACCCACTCCTCTACGCAGTCCAGGTACATTTATTGGTGCGATTCATAAAAGTTCAGGGTTTTTAATATATTGTGGTGACCCACTCCTCTACGCAGTCCAGGTACATTTATTGGTGCGATTCATAAAAGTTCAGGGTTTTTAATATATTGTGGTGACCCACTCCTCTACGCAGTCCAGGTACAATTATTGGTGCGAATCATAAAAGTTCAGGGTTTTTAAGATATTGTGGTGACCCACTCCTCTACGCAGTCCAGAAAGATACCTTTTTGCAACGTTTTGGACTAATAACTATATTGTGAGGTGTTCAGAATACACTGTAAATTAGTGGAAATGCTTGTTATTGAATGTTATTGAGGTTAATAATAGCCTAGGAGTGAAAATAAGCCCAAAAACTTGATTTTTAAACTTTTTATGTTTTTTTCAAAAAAAATCCGAATCCAATACCTTAAATCCGAACCGAGACCTTTCGTCAAGTGTTTTGCGAGACAAATCCGAACCTCAAAAATAACGAAAATCCGGATCCAAAACACAAAACACGAGACCTCAAAAGTCGCCGGTGCACATCCCTAATATTGTGTATGAACTGCTGAATTGATTTTTGGATGCCCTTCCAAACGACTTTAGTATTGTCAGTGTATATTTGCCAGGAGCCAGGTCCACTTGGAGTTTGACCAAACAACCGTTTCTTGAGACCATCTCATACAGAGGTTGGCATAACTTGGTGTAAACCTGGTTCACATGGCGGTCCTTTGTAGGTGAAGCTAGTTCCTCAATGCCTTGTATGATGAAATTTACTTGGTATTGTTGAATTTGTTTCACTTTTTCTAGAAAAATAACCCATGATCTTACTATCTTTGTTTTGATTTATGCATATGTGTAGTGATTTTATGTCACTTATGGCTATGATGTAATGTGGTTACCATTTTATTATGCTTAATAGTTGAAGGATTTGGGTTGCATATTGTATGTATGATAGTGGTGTTTAAACAATGTCTTATAAGAATTGTCCTATGCATTGTGACAGTTTTACAATTAATGAATTTATTTCAAATATTATTGGGTGATTTCTGTGTTTTTATTTTTAGATTTTGTGATGGTAGTAGAATACTGGAAATTTTATGTGTTTATTCGAGAGAAATGTAGCTCGTTATGATTGGGACCATTTATTAGGAAAAAATGCAATACTGTCTGGTATGATTCTATGGAGTTATTGGGCAATATTTTGCAAGTTAGGGTGTGATGTAGTACATTATATCCCTGCTTAAGGTAAATTGCCTTGTTATGAAGCATGATCCCACAACCTTTGCACAATGGTTTTATCACTATTTCCCAATTTGTCTTTAGTTGATTTAAGACTGTTCTGTCCTGTTTTGTGATATTAACATAATTATTACTCTTAGTTATGTGTTGTAGATCATCATCAATCTTTGTTAGCGTAATCTATTTTATGTTTTTATTTTTATTCTTTCAGTTTGAATCATTTAGCGATTTATTGTCAGTTGCTGATTCTAATTCCCTATAATCGCTGTTGTCTGTCAGTGGCTCTAGCTGTATGTGTAGTGTATTAATATTGTTACCAAGTGTTTCAGTTATATTTTGCTTTTTGTTTTTATTGCATTACAAAAGTGTACAATTCAATTGGTCCATATATTGTATGTTGTTTGTGCTGTGAGTAGGTGCTTCAAAAATTGTAAGGGCTTTCAAATATTGTTTTAATGTGGGGGGAGTCCAACCAATATTTTATTTTTGTTGTAAGTAACTGTTTTAAGAAAAGTTTCATCAAAACATGTTATAATAATAATATTATGTTTTAAAGAATCTTATACTTTTTTAATAATGGTGTAAAAAATGTTAATGTGTCTGAGAGGTTTGTGGGGCTGTGTGGTTTACAATTTATGAGCATGTGTGTCTGTTTGAATGGAAGAGATGCTGATGTTCGTGAGTGGGGGATGGATAGGATGAAAGGGAGTAGCTGTTCCAATATAAACCTAAAATTGTGACATACTTTGTATTTGAGATCAGCACTTCTATTGGGTGGAGAGGGAATTATGGGAGACTGTATCCTGCCCAGTGCACATTTAAAGAGATATATGGCTCATTTAAAATATGATAATTAAAAATAAGTTTGGCATCAGGTGCAAATAAAGAGAATGATGATGGATGGAGGGTAACAAAAATGGGACAGTGGGAATGGTATAATTACAAGAATCTAATGATTTTTAAACAGGTTAGGTTTATGGGTCTGGTAAAACAGGGTGAGGTGATTGGTGTGTAGCAGTGTCTTGTTTGACTCCACACAGAAATCTTGATCTGTGATCACTTGAATGTATGGAAAATTAATAATCAACGCCCTTTTTAGGTTTAGACAAATTGGTTGATTAGCCACAGCTGTTAATTAAACATATGAGACATGGGAAGAGTAAGTACAGTTCATCTGAAAAGAAGGCAATTGTATAACTACTATGATTCAGACAATCACAATAGTAATTAGTTTGATGCTTTCAGTCAATTTTCCATTTCCAAGCCTTGAAGTTTTTTAAACACATTATATAGTTATTTTACATTCCAGATAGCCCTTCATGACTACCTGTTTGTTTGGGAGCATGAAAATTTCCAATCCTACATTTTGCATTGGATCACTCTGATGGAAGGTGTTCTATAGTAAAATGTACAATAGTAACAGATTATGAAAACCTAAGTAACCTGTTCATCCATTTTTGGATTCACTAATGAATGCTTTTAACTTGTCAGGAGAAGTTGACAACTGTCAAACTGGGGGTTTTGTTTTGCTTTCCTCTGAATCAATGCAAATAGTTTTTATGAAAGGTGAAACTTGATGCACCTGGGTCTTAGAAAACTATATAACTACAATCACAGTAAATTAACATAATACTACTATATGTAATTCAATACTACAAAGTATCAAACATTCATAGACAGAAATGGTAGTTTGTTATACTGTCTTTTAAGAAGATAATAGTATTGTAGGCACATGCTGAGATATTGACATATGTTTTTCTCATAAGTTCTAGATTGAAGTTCTAGTTTCAAGTTCTACAATGTGAGTTATAGATATCTACTGATTGAAATAATATGTATTTATTACTTTCTAAAGTTTGAAGAGCTCTCTGGAAATCTCACTTTTTAGCACTATGCAAACATATTACCACAAAAAAGAACTTTAAAATCATGAAAAGTAATTTATTGACAATTAAATTTATTATTAATCAAATCACATTTAATCAAATCACATTAATTTATGATACAGCTTATGACAAGTGGTTTATTATTCAAAATTAATTCATAACATGTGAAAGAATGGATTGCACCTCTGTGCATCAAATTTGTATTCATGTGTTTAATTTCAACTTTTGATTACCATAAAAAATATGTAATATTCTGGTTCAGGACATTCCCTTATAACCTTTTCTGTAACTAGCTGAAGATCATTATAATAGTTCTGTAATATTCTGTTGTCTAAAATTGCCAATCAGTGAATTGATTGGTCCAGTCAAAAGAGCCTTCACTCTGTTTTCCAGAATTGCCATTTTTAGTCCAACTAAAACTTGCACCATTACCACCTGAAGAGTCCATTAATCCCTGTAGTTTTCCGAAATCCCCATCAAAGTCACCACCTGTGAATTCCCATTCCATAAAGCTTCCTGAATTCTGTAATTGTCCTAAATCCTCTCCTGAGAATTTCCATTCTTTGAAGCCTGAATTATCACTAAATAGTCCCAAATCTGAATTAAAGTCACCTTCTGAAAATTGCCATTCAAAACTTCCCCCCATATCACCTATAATGTCCCCTCCTGAGAATTCCCACCCCTTAAAGCCTGCATCAAAACTACCTGAAGATAGACTTTCTCCGCTGAAATCAATACCTCCTGCAAGACCTTGTATGTCTTTACCAAAGCTGCTTCCTGCTTTTCCAGCTGTATCAGAATTGTCCTGTGGTTTTCCATTCTCTGCCCTAAACCCACCGATGGAAAAACCATCTGCACTAAAGCCCATGCCTCCTTCTAGACTTTCCATATCAGTACCATAGCTACTTCCTACAAAACCCATGCCTCCTGTAAAGCCTTCCATATCAGTACCAAGACTATATTCACCAAAACCCATGCCTCCTGTAAAGCCTTCCATATCAGTACCAAGACTATATTCACCAAAACCCATGCCTCCTGTAAAGCCTTCCATATCAGTACCAAGACTATATCCATCAAAACCCATGCCTTCTGTTAAGCCTTCCATATCAGTACCAAGTCTGCCTTGTTCTCCTTCAACTATACTTGTAATCCCCTCTTGCATTCTAAAGAAAATTCCATCTGCACTAGAGCCCATGCCTCTTTCTAGACTTTCCCTATCAATATCATAGTTACTTTCTACACTTCCAGCTACATTTGAAATTCTCTCCGCCATTTCAATACCCATGCCTCCTGTTAAACCTTCCATATCAGTACCAAGACTATATCCACCAAAACCCATGCCTCCTGGTAAGCCTTCCATATCAGTACCAAGACTGCCTTGTTCTCCTTCAACTATACTTGGAATCCCCTCTTGCATTCTAAAGGAAATTCCATCTGCACTAGAGCCCATACCTCCTTCTAGCCTCTCCATATCAATACCATAGCTACTTCCAACTACATTTGAAATTCTCTCCGCCATTTCAATACCCATGCCTCCTGTTAAACCTTCCATATCAGTACCAAGACTATATCCACCAAAACCCATGCCTCCTGGTAAGCCTTCCATATCAGTACCAAGACTGCCTTGTTCTCCTTCAACTATACTTGGAATCCCCTCTTGCATTCTAAAGGAAATTCCATCTGCACTAGAGCCCATACCTCCTTCTAGCCTCTCCATATCAATACCATAGCTACTTCCAACTACATTTGAAATTCTCTCCGCCATTTCAATACCCATGCCTCCTGTTAAGCCTTCAATATCAGTACCAAGACTGCCTTGTTCTCCTTCAACTATACTTGCAATCCCCTCTTGCATTCTAAAGGAAATTCCATCTGCACTAGAGCCCATGCCTCTTTCTAGACTTTCCATATCAATACCATAGCTACTTTCTACACTTCCAACTTTATTTGAAATTTGATCCATCATTTCAAAGCCAGCATCAATACTTTTACCACCAAGACCCATGCCTCCAGATGTTTCAAGGTCTACATCAAATCCCCCTAAATTACCTATGGAATTACTATATCCACCAAAATCCATGCCTTCTGTTAAGCCTGCCATATCAGTACCAAGACTATATTCACCAAAACCCATGCCTCCTACTAAGCCTTCCATATCAGTACCAAGACTGTCTTGTACTCCTTCAACTATACTTGGAATTCCCTCTTGCCTTCTAAAGTCTTCACCAAATGAAATACCACCATCAAAAGCTCTACCTTCTGTTATACCTTCCATGTCAATGCCAAGACTACTCTCTAGCGCTTGAAAATTTGCTTCAATACCTTCCAAACCAAAGCTACCTACTTTTTCTTCAGCTACATTTGTAATCCCCTGTAGAATTCCAAAGTTTGTACCCCCTGTTAGATCATCAATATCAAGAATATCTTTTACTACTTCAGGTACATTTAGCATTCCTTCAGCTACCATTCCATAGCCTACATCAAAGTTCATGCCTTCTGTTACACCTTCCACATCAATACCAATACTACCTACAGCTGAATTTGAATTCCCATCTGGCATTACACCAAATGAAAACTCATCATCATAGTACATGCCTCTTGTTAGACCATCTGTAAATTCATGTAGTGTTTCAAAGCCTACAATTGTAAGATCCTCAAGATCAAGGCCTGTACCCCCTAATAGATTCACAAAGTCTAGATCACCAAGTGCTGATTCACCCAATCCTACAATCTCTGGCATCATTTCTTCAATGCCACCTATAATATCCCCCCTTATTAAGTTTGGCATCTCTCCATTTGGTGCAGCATCACCATCCCCGTCACTTCCAATTATGTCTAGAGGAAGAAAACCTACAATAGAGAAAATATATGATAACATTTAGCATATCAATCCCCATTAGATGTCCGTGTTTATTTGATAAAACAAATGAATAAATAATCAAACTCACCGCTTGCTAATTTGACGGCTGTGTTCAAAAGGCCAAGGGCAATTTCAAACACAGGACACACCTGTTTAGTCAATGAATAAAGAACATTGTGGGTCACTTCCACATATGGAATTAATTGTTTTCTATTAAGTATAGTTAACTATAATTAGATATACTGTTGTATCAAAATACTTTTCAGATAATCTAAGAAATGCAGTGTCAAGTCTATCTGCAGAGTGCCTAAAATAATTAATTTTAGCACTTTAAGAATATAATAAACTAAGAACATAATAAACACAATAATAATTTACAGTAACTAAACACTAAAAAAATAAAATTTTATGAGTTTTACAGAACTGTCTATGAGGGGTATCTGTTCAGGTACAACAATGATAATACAGTATATTTTCCTCAAATGCATACATTCTTAGCTTTTCCTAAAAGGGAGAAGCCATTGATGTCTCTCAAAGTGAAGAGAATTTGCTGTATAGCCAAGAGCAAATACAATTGTACTAAATCGGAAATACTGTGTAAATTGCAATGGTTGTCCATTTTTCTTTGTTATTGCCTATGATTATGCCATGGACTTACATAGAAATATGGCAGTATGCAGTAATGTCTTTTTTTTTTAGTAAAAAAGGCTGTTCTAACATTCAAGTAGAAACTACAGTAAACAAGTTCGGTAGCTATTACCAAACAGCTTTGGGGTAGTCATGATGGAACCATTTATAGAGTTCAGCTGCTCCTGCTGCCAAGTATGGTCAGTATTGAAATCTGCCATATGGCGGCTTCCATTTTAAAAAGGTGGTTACAGATTTAACAGGATGTTACAATAACGCAAGAGCAGCTGACAGTTAAGATCATACTTGCCAACTCTCCCCGAAAGTCCGGGAGACTCCCGAAATTCGGATCAGTCTCCCGAGTTCCCGCGAGAGCTGGCATTTTTCCCGCATTCCAGAATTCACAGAGAATCACGGCATTCTCTGTGAATCACGCCATTTTGGAGGGTGGGAGGGAGCCAATCGCGTCATTTTGGCCCCACCAAAATGACGCGATTGGCCCCCGCCCGCCCCCTCCCACCCTCCTGTCACGCCCCCTCTCCCGGAAACAAGTTTCTAGAGGTCGGCAAGTATGGTTAAGATTTTATTGGCTATTCCTACTAAGTTTTCCACCTCTGGACTCTGCTTTTAAAAAAATAATAAATAAATCACAAATATATTTAGAATGGATTTTAAGCACGAAACATGTCATCAGTTTGTTTTTTTTGTTTTTTTTGTATAGTTTTCTATGAATATCTGCCCCACTATTAAAAATGTATGAGTTAGTTAAATCCTTTTACACATACACACACACACACAGAAAATCATTCACTATATAGATCTTCCACTCACTTATACACTTTTCAAAAAGGCATGACATCTGTGGGTAGTCTATACAAACTTAGAGTACAACATTGATTCACAAAATGCTTTAAGAGTCACAAAATTAAAAGACATTTTCCAGTGACATTTTACAATTAACATAGCATCTTTCCCAGTTTACTATTTTGCAACATTGCTTTTGATTGTAAGCTTGCGAGCAGGGCCCTCTTACCTCTACATATGTATGTGTTACCCAGTATTGTTTTATTACTGTTTGTTCCCAATTGTAAAGCGCTACAGAATCTGCTAACGCTATATAAATAAATGTTGATGATGATGATGATGATAATGATGAGAGCGTTCAGGCAAACTTCATTTTCCTATTGAATATTTGAATGTTTATAGTGTGGGCAGAGATGCCAACAATGACTACTGGACAGAGAAAATTACAAATTTGGGGGCTGACCTGGTTGGATGAAGACCGCAAGTAAGCAGACCCCACCTCCTCATTGATGTGAATGTCAATGTTTCTGGGGTTATTTTCAAATGTGCAAGATTGAGGGAAGTGAGTAGTAGCCCAAGAGGGCTACCAAACTCTCTGCTTGCTACTGTGTACTTTTGTGGACTGCGATGTTTCTGCTTCCACAATGCTTTTGCTCACATTACTACTGTATATTTTTCCTTCTCACCACATTTCTGTATTCACATCTAGCCAAAATAGACTTTCCACCACCAGATTAAAAAGAAAGCAAAATAGGCTCAAAATAGTCTCACAAACCTAAAAACAATACACCCCTAGGTAAGAATAGCCTTAAAGGCTCTTCTGTCTGGTATTTTATAGATTGCTTATATCTAGATCTACATACATGCCCTCTAGGCATTTATAATTTAAAATGTTGCATGATGGCTCAGTGGTTAGCATTTCTGCTGGGTGTTAGGAGTCACGGCGGTGCCTGAGCCGCTGCAGCTCATTGTTTACAGGCTTCCTGCGTCCTGGCCATTGCTATGAAAACTGGGACATCACTTCCCCCTGCCGCCACCAGGGCAAAAGCCGGGACGCTTGTTTGATCTGCGCCGTGTCTCGGCAATTATGGGCAACCGAACGTGTGCACATATGGGAGGTATTTTGTGTAGTCTGGGGGCCTTAGCTCCTGATTGACTTTTTGAGTATTTAAGGCAGGGACGGCTTAGCCTCCCTGACGTTTATATTGCTCACTTCTGTGTTGCTGACTTGCTGCTGTTTAGTCCTCTGACCTCTGCTTCTTTCTCTTTTGTTGACTCTTTGGCTTGATCTAGATTCTGACTGTTTACTGATTGCCCTGACCTCTGGATTGTTACTTGGTTACTTGTTACTGGCAGCCCTCACCCCTTGCCTGTTTTTGACCACGCTATTTACTACTGACCCCTGACCTCGGCCTGTTTCTACTACCCATTTCTATTCTGTCGCAACCTCCTATTTTCTCGCTGCAGTGTTATTCATAAGCTTGCACTACGCTGAGTTTAAGACCTGGGGGCATCTGAGTAACTGTGAGCGCGACAAGCTCTATGGGAAAGGCGGCTGCTAAAGGCGAAGACCTCTATTCCTAGTTCTGCAAGCTTATGATAGTAGCCACTAGCCCTAACACTGGGGTCATGAGTTTGATTTCCAACCAGGACCTTATCTCTGTGGAGTTGTAAAGCGCTACGGAATATGCAGGCAGTATATAAATAAATGATGATGATGACATATTGATGATGATTTACTTGCATAGCTTACACTGTCTGGAATTAACACCCCAACAAGTCACCTTATGCACACATGCATGTACAATATTATTACTATTATTACTTACGAAGCCCGGCAGAACTCCATGGATAATGCCTTCTCCCATTTCAAGCAATCTAGGTTTATTGAGTAAAAGGTAGATTAACATATATGAATCTGATAAAATGCAACTGTCATTAATGTAAAAAACAGAAACGCAGACACATAGGCATAATTGTGACATTAATACAAAGTTAAGACTAAAAATTTGGGGCAGGGGTTGCAGTTAATCAAAATATAGTGGTTTAGGGACTTTTCCAGTTTTCAGCTTTTCTCTTCTGTTGTCCTAGCCTGATCTATACATTAACATTTTATATTTGGATAAATTTGCTTTGTGTGCACAGGTGAGGTATGTGCTGACTTGATCAGATAGCTTAATAATCCTTTGCATGATTAAGGTCACAAGCAAAACATAACTTGCTGAGTGTTTGTAAGGGTGCCAGAACCACACTAGGCATGTGACTTACCCCAAACCTTTCATTCTAATGCCAGTAAAGATCTCTGTACATTCATCCACTACTATTTCAAGGCCACCAGAATTTTGTTGTAAGCTGACAAATACAGTAATGTCAGCTTCGATACAGATACCTAGACTGTTAAAAATGAAAAAAATAAATAATATTAATTAGGGAAATGCCTTTATTGAATATGCTTTTACTCATTATGATATTATTATTATTATTATTATTATTATTATTATTATTATTATTATTATTGTTGTTGTTATTTTTTAATGAAAATTATACCATGTATCCCATCCCCTCAATTTTTGAAAAAATATTTTGTACCATAAATTCACGCCACTTTAAATTTCCCCTGCAAATTCGCCGATTTGCCGTGTCTTGCTGAAATCGGAGCTTCATACATCTACCCCTAGGAGGTATTTACAATAGGCAGGTGCAATGTAAGTTTGCAGTGCCTTTATTTTTGCACACTAGAAATACCACTTTAGCATACTTGAATGTCTACGAGATGGATATATTTCTTCAATGCTCCAGGTTGGTCTTGTATTAGCTGTGAGTGCCTCTGTTACTAAACTTGTACAGCTCACATATAATAGCTATAAGTGGGTATAACCCACTAACTTGCTAACTAGATAAACAAAACATTTTATATTACAACAATAGTGTAGTTTATTTAAAATGTTGCACAATCTCTATGATTGTCCTAAAAATCAACACAAAAATTTTCCACTCATGACATTTAAAAAAAAATATTTTAATGGAAAAACTCTTTAACTAAAACTAAGTACTATCATTATACATATATATTACATGTATAATTTATATTGGAACATTTTTCTCCCATTTTACCAATTGCAACATAAATGTGTCTCTTTCCAAGTTTTATAAACACCATAAGTCAAATAAACATTTTTTTTATTTGAGCATAATAAATACTTCAAAGCATGCTACTAATTGAAGTATTGTACACTATACTAATTGCAAAAATATAAAAGAAAACAACACAAGTTCAAAAAAGTGCTATGTCCTTCCTAACTCTTTTTCACCTTAGTGCTTCCATGAAGATACCAAGATGGCTTTGGGTGTTCAGTTATATTTGCTAAACCATGCATTCTATGACTGAAATTACTAAATTTCCATAAATTGAATACTATACTATAAAAAAAAGTTCTATGTTGTTTAACTTACATGGTAAAGTTACACATAGTCTGGCACCTGTAAAGTGCAAACACCCAGTTTGTATAGAAAGGAGAGGTGGGATGAACCTTTTCTAATTAATGCCTTAAAATACTACATAAAATGTGATAAATAATTCCTTCATCAGAACTGAATTAGTGTAAACATGACAGATGAAATTGTCATTTTTGGCATGCAGTTACATACCTCCCAACCTTCCAGATTTAGGCGGAACAATCCCAATTTGAGGGCTCTGTTCTGCCATCCTGATCGGGACAGCTTTATTCCGATCAGTGGGAAAATTGGGAGGTATTCTGGTCACTGATGCTCTGCATGTCAGAGTAGTAGGGAATGGGTACCGTGTGCATGGCAATGAAAGGGTTTGGGGGGGGGGAAGGGAAGAGAGAATAGAGCAGCCTAGCACTTCAAAAGTGCTAGGCACTCCCCAGAATTGTGGCCGTGCCCATATCAACCTTGCCACGCCAAGTCAGGCCTGCCATGCCCCCATCAGGCCGTGGCCACGCCCCCCCCCCCCCACCAATGCTGCCTACCCAACTGCTGGGAGGTAAGCAGTTAGTTGATTTAGAGGTGTGGCCAAAGGGGAACAAGGACATGGCCTCACTTGTACAATATTTTAAATTGGTCATGTTGGAAGGTCTGGTCCTAGTGTGTGTTAATTGTGTACGGCATGTGTAAGTTTGTATATGTAATGAGCTGTTTGCAATTGTGGTTTCAATAGGGCTCATTAACTAACATTGCATTTAGTTGAACAAATTGCACTGTACTTCTGCAACCAATTGAATCCTTGCTTTCATTGTCTAGCATGCACTACACAGATAAAAGCTAAAAGTAGTTAAGATTAGTTACTTTGGCTCAGTGCAAATTTTCCATTTAAATGTAATGTAATTTTATGAGCCCTGGTAGGTGGTAGTTTGTAGTTTTGTTGTGAGTGAGTGGGTGGGTTAATTAAGCATTTGATGGTTAATTGGCTTATGACAAAACCAAACCTAATGTATGTGTAGAATTTAGAGTATTTGGACTGTTCCAGAAGTTTCAGTGGGGCAGTAACTGAAGTAACTGGTTAAATATTCTCTGTACAGCTCTATTGTATAATTTTGTTGGTGCTAAATAAATAAAGAATTTTAATGCTAACAGTAACTGTAATAACATCTACATGCTAAAACTTTTTTGGAGAAACTTCACCAGGAATAGTTGATAAGTTTAGAAACTGCAACTATGATATAACACAAAAGGTTTTGAGATAACAATGGCTTCATCTGTACCTCTAAAGATTATAATTTTCCTTTTAAGTTCAATAAACTGGACAAGAACTGATTTAGCATATATTTAGAAACATTTTCAGAACTATTTAATAAGTCATCTAAAATTCTAAGTGCAAATATGTTGATCTTTGCTTTTAGCAGCAGGTATAATTCATCAGTAACAACAAGTTTACAAGCTGCAAAAGTTTGTTGAATATCCCTAGCACTTATATACAGCTTGTGAATATTGGTGACATTTCAGTGCTTCTTTTTGAAATTGCCCATGATGTTAATAGCTTTGCTCCTTGTGACATTTTTGGAGTTTTTGCAGTGAACCTAATTGCTATATTTGTAAAACTTTACTATAATCACTGAGCAATATTTTAACACTGCACCAACACAGAAACACATACTTTGTACACAGATCACTGTTTACACAGCCTTACTACATTTTCCTGTGTATTCTGCTGCATTCTAATATTTTAGAAATGTACGATAAACAAATTATATTAATTTTCACTTTAGTGTAATTCTATTTAAAAATAATAATTATATATATCAGAAAATAATTTACCCAGAATCACCCCCTAAAGCAATCCTTGCTTTGGCTTCAATTTTAAATCCAAGACCTTCTTCCAGTGGTGTTATTATAATACTTGGGAAGGTAATGTCAACAGTCCTGTAAAATAATTGTAAATAATTCATTGTTATGTTGCTTTTGTTTATTGCTATTTTGTTTTGTTTTTTTGTTTATTATTATTATACAATTATACATAAAAATCATACTGTGTTTTAGGAAGGTTGCCAAAGGTAAACCTTTGAAATTGAATATTAATCATTCCATTTTTATACCATTAAAATTAAATATTATGCAGGAAGAAAAACAATCAGATGGATCACTGCTAATACTGGTGCATGAGCAAAAGTTGATGTAACCCATAGCAACCAAACAGACAAATGCTTCCACTTTGTAAATTACAACAGAACAAGATGGATGCATGAACATTTTTTTAAAATAAGTGTTTGCTTGGCTCTAAAATCTTTGTGCATCAATGAGACAGGAGTTTTGCATCCCTCTTCTGCCCTGTTGGGGACTCATATTCCTTCCACCGTCATGCAATTCATGTCCGAACGCAAATGACACCTACCACTGCCTGCGACTTGAAAGGCGGAACAGGGGAGGGAAGAGGCGGCCAAATGTAGGCAATGTGCAGTAAAGGTGTGCCGAGGGCATTCCAAAGCAGATGTGGCAGATTCAAGTTTTGGGTTTCTCGAAAGTACTGTTATTTTAGCCGCATATTTTTCACATGCTACAGGACAAGTGTAAGTGCTGACTGATAGTGATGACTAAGATATAATTGTCTTTATATTAAAAACTACACGTATGCATGTCACTAGGTAGCACAGAACAACTCTATGCAACTCAGATAGATCATAAAAACATAATGTATGTACAGTACACATTAAGAACATGTTAAGGACATCTTGATATAATGTATGCATTTAATGTAAAAATATATATATATATATATATATATATATATATATATATATATATATATTAACATTTTTAACAATCCATATTTTTCCTAATTATTATACTGTTCAGAGTTGCTCATTTATTTTATAGCATAAATTTGTGTGCGTTCTGATGTGACCTTATATTGCACATATACTAGTGCGTATACTGTACTCTATTATGTCTGTCTACATAGGGCAAGGACTGTGTAGGCAAAACGTACTTACACCCAAATTCAAATGAAAACTTATCTTGAGATGCGATTGGATTTGAATACGGTTGGAACTACGCTCAAGTTCCGTGATGTTCAGAAATGTAGAATATTTTATTCATTTGATGTTTTAAAGAGACACTAGTTCTTTTATCAGAAAAAATCCTTAAAATGTCAAATGAATAAAATGTTTTAGTTGTTCTGACTTTGTAGATGTGTGAATCCTTCCGTATGTATGTGACATATTGCCTGTAGTAACATGCAATATCCAGTTTTGTTTGTTTCCTCAAAAGATTTTCACAAAAACAATACTTTTCCACTTTTGTGTTGCTCAAAAAATGTATTCTACTGTACAGCTAAGAGTCAATTGCTGATTGGTTGCTACGGTTTTACTGTAAATTTGCACTTTTGAACCAAGTTAGTAGATAACAATCTCTACATAAAAATGTGATATTCTTTAAAAAAAAAAAAATGTAGCTTGTCTTATGGCTCATTGGACTGTATGAATTTGTGATACACATTTATTGTCAAAAATAAAGCTGCAAACAACCTTTGATTGACTGACAAATGTTTCATACAGTCTAGCTAAGCAGTTATGAGTTGGTAATGATATAATAATAATATATAGTATCCTAGATATAATTCTATTGCAATATAATTTATTAAATATGTTAAATAGTCTGTTTAAAGTGTTAAAGTTGATATACATATCCTCATTATCATAATTATCATAATAGACATATCCTCATTATTCTAATTAAAATTACAGTATGTAATTAAATAATATAATTTTTAGAGTTTAGTGTAACTATATAAACAGAATTATTAGTTATGATATATTTTATAAATGTGACATAATATACAGTGATTAAACTTACCCAATGGTGCTAGTTACTGTGCTAAGAAGGTCCCCCACAATGGCACCATCCATTAGTCCTCCCAACAATCCATCTCCACTAAGAAGTCCTCCTAACAATCCATCATCGCCACCAAGAAGTCCTCCCAACAATCCTTCATCACCACCAAGAAGTCCTCCCAATAATCCATCAGCACCAAGAAGTCCTTCCAATATTCCACCATCACCACCAAGAAGTCCTCCCAACAATCCATCATCACCACCAAGAAGTCCTCCCAACAATCCATTTTCACCAAGAAGTCCTCCCAACAATCCATCATCACCACCAAGAAGTCCTCCCAACAATCCATTTTCTCCACCAAGAAGTCCTCCCAACAATCCATTTTCACCAAGAAGTCCTCCCAACAATCCATCATCACCACCACCAAGAAGTCCTCCCAACAATCCATCATCACCACCAAGAAGTCCTCCCAACAATCCATCATCACCACCAAGAAGTCCTCCCAACAATCCATTTTCACCAAGAAGTCCTCCCAACAATCCATCATCACCACCAAGAAGTCCTCCCAACAATCCATTTTCACCAAGAAGTCCTCCCAACAATCCATCATCACCACCAAGAAGTCCTCCCAACAATCCATTTTCACCAAGAAGTCCTCCCAACAATCCATCTTCACCACCAAGAAGTCCTCCCAACAATCCATCATCACCACCAAGAAGTCCTCCCAACAATCCATCTCCACTAAGAAGTCCTCCTAACAATCCATCATCGCCACCAAGAAGTCCTCCCAACAATCCATTTTCACCAAGAAGTCCTCCCAACAATCCATCATCACCACCAAGAAGTCCTTCCAACAATCCATTTTCTCCACCAAGAAGTCCTCCCAACAATCCATTTTCACCAAGAAGTCCTCCCAACAATCCATCATCACCACCACCAAGAAGTCCCCCCAACAATCCATCATCACCACCAAGAAGTCCTCCCAACAATCCATCATCACCACCAAGAAGTCCTCCCAACAATCCATTTTCACCAAGAAGTCCTCCCAACAATCCATCATCACCACCAAGAAGTCCTCCCAACAATCCATTTTCACCAAGAAGTCCTCCCAACAATCCATCATCACCACCACCAAGAAGTCCCCCCAACAATCCATCATCACCACCAAGAAGTCCTCCCAACAATCCATCATCACCACCAAGAAGTCCTCCCAACAATCCATTTTCACCAAGAAGTCCTCCCAACAATCCATCATCACCACCAAGAAGTCCTCCCAACAATCCATTTTCTCCACCAAGAAGTCCTCCCAACAATACATCATCACCACCAAGAAGTCCTCCCAACAATCCATCATCACCACCAAGAAGTCCTCCCAACAATCTATCATCACCACCAAGAAGTCCTCCCAACAATCCATTTTCTCCACCAAGAAGTCCTCCCAACAATCCATCATCAACACCAAGAAGTCCTCCCAACAATCCATCATCACCACCAAGAAGTCCTCCCAACAATCCATCATCACCACCAAGAAGTCCTCCCAACAATCCACCATTAATACCAAGAACTCCTCCCAACAATCCATCATCACCACCAAGAAGTCCTCCCATCAATCCACCATCAATACCAAGAACTCCTCCCAACAATCCATCATCGGCACCAAGAAGTCCTCCCAACATTACATCATCGGCACCAAGAAGTCCTCCCAACAATCCATTATCACCACCAAGAAGTCCTCCCAACAATCCATCATCACCACCAAGAAGTCCTCCCACCAATCCATCACCTCCAATAAATCCTCCCAACAATTCATCAACACCTGCCAAAAATCCATCATTGTCAAGAACTCCTCCTATTAATCCATTATCACCACCAAGCATTACTCCAGCAAACCCATATTCATCTCCAAGCAATGCTCCAGCTAATCCATAGTCACCACCTAGCAATCCTCCAGATAATCCATTATCACCCCCAATCAATCCTCCAACTAATCTATTATCACCAACAAGCAAACCTCCAGCTAAACCATTGTCACCAGAAAGCAATCCTCCAGCTAATACATTGTCCCCAACAAGCAATCCTCTGGCTAATCCATTATCACCTCCAAGCAATCCTCCAGCTAATCCATTATCACCATCTAGCAATCCTCCAGCTAATCCACTATCACCAGCAAGCAATCCACCAGCTAATCCATTATCACTACCTAGCCATCCTACAGCTAATCCTTTATCACCAACAAGCAATCCTCCAGCTAATCCATTATCACCCATAAGTAATCCCCCCACAGCCCCATTATCACCACCTAGCATGCCTCCAGTTAATCCGTTATCACCACCTGGCCATCCTCCAAGTAATCCATTATCACTCCCAAGTAATCCTCCAGCAAGCCCATTATCACCTCCAACCAATCCTCCAGCTAATTCATAATCACCAACAAGCAATCCTAAAGCATTGTCACCAGAAATCAATCCTCCAGCTAACCCAATATCACCAGCAAGCAATCCTCCAGCTAATCCATTGTCACCCCCAAGCAATCCTCCTGCTAATTCGTAACCACCTCCAATCAATCCTCCAACTAATCCAGTATCACTCCCAAGTAATCCTCCAGCAACCCCATTATCACCACCTAGCAATCCTCCAGCTAATCCATTATCACCCCCAAGTAATCCACCAGCAAACCAATAATCACCAGCTACCATTCCTCCGGCTAATCCATTATCACCAACAAGCAATCCTAAATCATTGTCACCAGAAAGCAATACTCCAGCTAACCCAATATCACCAGCAAGCAATCCTCCAGCTAATCCATTATCACCCATAAGTAATCCCCCCACAGCCCCATTATCACCACCTAGCATGCCTCCAGTTAATCCGTTATCACCACCTGGCCATCCTCCAACTAATCCATTATCACTCCCAAGTAATCCTCCAGCAAGCCCATTATCACCACCTAGCAATCCTCCAGCTAATCCATTATCACCTCCAACCATTCCTCCGGCTAATCCATTATCACCAACAAGCAATCCTAAACCATTGTCACCAAAAAGCAATCCTCCAGAAAGCAATCCTCCAGCTAATTCATTGTCACCACCAAGCAATCCTCCAGGTAATCCATTATCACCCCCAAGCAATCCTCCTGCTAATTCGTAACCACCTCCAACTAATCCTCCAACTAATACATAATCACCTCCAAGTAATCTATCAGCTAATCCATTATCACCCCCAAGTAATCCTCCAGCAGCCCCATTATCACCATCTAGCATGCCTCCAATTAATCCGTTATCACCACCTGGCCATCCTCCAGGTAATCCACTCTCACCCCCAATCAATACTCCAACTAATCCAGTATCACTCCCAAGTAATCCTCCAGCAACCCCATTATCACCACCTAGCAATCCTCCAGCTAATCCATTATCACCTCCAATCAATCCTCCAGCTAATCCATTATCACCCCCAAGTAATCCACCAGCAAACCCATATTCACCAGCTACCATTCCTCTGGCTAATCCGTTATCACCAACAAGCAATCCTAAACCATTGTCACCAGAAAGTAATATTTCAGCTAACCCAATATCACCAGCAAGCAATCCTCCGGCTAATCCATTGTCACCACCAAGCAATCCTCCAGTTAATCTATTATCACCCCCAAGTAATTCTCCAGCAGCCCCATTATCACCACCTAGCATGCCTCCAATTAATCCGTTATCACTACCAAGTAATCCTCCTGCTAATTCGTAATCACCTCCAAATAATCCTTGAGCTAATCCATTATCTCCAAGCAATCCTGCCGCACCTCCCATAAAAACATCTTCACCAATAACTCCTAATAAATCACTATCACCTGCCAATCCTCCAGCAAGTCCCCCACTGACCAATTCTCCAACAATGCTGCCACCATTTGCCAATCCACCTACACTACCACCAACCAATCCTCCCACAATGCCATTCTTTTTTTTAGCAGCCTCTCCTTTTTTGCTACTAGTTTTGCTACTAGTTTCATGTCCTGAGACTGTATTATCCTTATGCTTCTTGTTTCCTCCTAATGCATCAAGAAAACCACCTTTCTTATCTTTACCCTTCTCTATTTTTACATTTTCAGTATTGATTTCACTGCCATCCATGTCAAAACCACTTGCTGTAAATCCATTTTCACCATACATAACCCAATTGGTAGATTTAAAATTGTCATTCCCATCCACATATGGAAACCAGTTTTCACTTGGTTCACCTTTCATATTAATTTGCTTTTTACCACTGTCAAAATCATATGCTTTCCAACTATTTGATCCACCTCCAGCAATAGCACTATCAATAGCTCCTTTTCCCCCATCATTCACACTCCAGGTGAAATGTTCTTTAATAGGTTCCATAGTTTCATAAGTTTCCCAGTATTTGCCAGGCATCATTGTCCCATCTTTTATATTCTTTGTCATGCTTGTCTTCCAAGGAGAATTCATTCCTGCTCCAGAAGTCTGGCTTGGGAATTCCCCTAATGAATAGTAAGAAATATCAGAAAAACAAAAACAATCAGAGTATTGCATTATATTGAATAACATAATTTGGAAATTTGGGGCTTAAGTATTTAATCTACAGTATCTTGGATTCATTTAAATAACAGTAAAAAAAAAAGCCTAAATTTATGCAGGTATGGATGCATTACCAAAACTACTAAACAAAAAATCTGTTGTTGAAAGTGTATTTTACCTTCGCTGAAACTCATTCATAAACTTCACTGGATGCGCAGCAAAAACATGAGTTTTTGGTTTTGTGTTAATGGTCCACCACATGCACATCTATTTGTATGCTTACTCTCTACACTTAGGAGATGTCTCTGCAAACTAGTAGTGCACCTAGGTTTGTTTGTACCAAGGTGGATATATCTCAAGATGCACACTGTGCATGGCAATAAAGATTACAGGTCCAAACTTTTATTACTTTAAAATCAATCCATTTGTTAACCCTTTATTTTGCAGTGTTGCTCTCCAGCAACATTTATTTTGCATTACTTTTATGCAATAATGTTTTACCCTTTTTTGGTAGAGGTGCTCTCAAGCAACATCTAAACATATGGTTACAATACTCAGTTGTTTCAGAATTTATAATATTGACCACTAAATGAACACAGTGCTTGAAAAAACGTTTTCCTTGAAATTTTCAATGCTTCCCAACTTAAAATTTCAATTTTTATGCTAAAATAATGCTTGGCTTAACCGAGTTTGTGATTAAATTAATCATGAGAGTGAGGGGATATTGGGATTGTCTTTATTACTTTTGGCACTTTTGTTTGTGTATAGGTTTGCGTTATATTGGGCAACGTGTTCCTAGAAATGGACTTCTCTAGGAAAATGCAGCTGGTAGGTGCAATATTCATTCCATTAAATGTATTGTATAGTACTAGACATGCTGTCTGCCAGCTCTAAACAAGTGCAAAAAAGTCATTTTGCAGATTGGAAATGGCTGTAATCTCCTCCACACAGCAAGAAGTGCCCCAAACAAAGCTCACTCTCCACCCTTTTATCTCATTTACGCCTCAATATCAATATCAATGTCAATATCATATTTATGTTATCGAAAGTGATCATTGCCAGAAAATGGATGGCTCTTGAGGGTCCTATTCTAAAGGACTGGATTGATCTTGTAAATGATACTGTAGGACACAAACGGTTTATGTATACTAGTCGTAACTTGACTAATAAATGTGAGGAAATTTGGTATTAGTGGAGGATTTCACCTTCTGTTATGGAGGGGCTGCAGGAGATGGGTCTTTCTTCAGTACTATGCCCTGGACAGAGGCCTATCAACTACTATTTTAAATTCGGACATTATAGATATATATGCTTATTTTCAAATGTTTATGACCACTTTTTGTGACTTAGGACACTTCACAATTTTTTTTTTTAAATGTTTTCTTTATTCTTATATGGCTTGTTTAACCACCAATATTTTCTGATATTACACTATGCGTAAATATTGTACGTTTTGTTTTATGACACTGTTACTACCCCTGTGTGGGTTTATATTTAGTTTAATGTTGTTAAGGTTTGTTTTTTTAAGAATGTAAAGAAATTCAATAAAACTTTTGCTTAAATAAAAAAAAAATCACACACCTCCAAATTAAATCTCATTTTTCACTGCTCTGCAAAACTATATGCAACAATGAATCTGTTCCATATGTCCTCACTCAGCCCAGTTCCCCCATTGGCTGGTGCAAACCTCTGCTTCTCTGCAGACACTTGCTCTGCAAACTAATGGAATTTTGCAGAAACCCAAGTGCACCTGCACAAACTGAAACATTATCGAAATGAATTTTATACAATTCCTTGCCTGTTTTGAGCTTTATGGGGCAGATTCAATTAAGTGCAAGGTTACATTATGAGACCCAGTGGGATGCTAGGGTGCTAAAACACTCATAGAGCCATCTCTTATTTTAATTTTTCTTACATTTTTTTTTACCTGCTGCAGATTCTGTGTATTCCAGACTAACAACAAAATAACCTTCCAGTAATTTTTATTAACACAGGTGTTGGAGTCCTGACATTTAAAATTATATTGTCACCTCCTGACTGTTGGTCAGGAATGTGGTGGGTTGATAAATATTTCTCAAACAGTGAATGAGAAGTCCTCCCAACAAAACACCACCAATAAATCCTCTCAAAAATCCATCATCACCAAGAAGTCCTCCCAACAATCCATCATCACTAAGAAGTCCTCCCAACAATCCATCATCACCAAGTACTCCTCCCAACAAGCCATCATCTCCAAGAAGTCCTCCCAACAATTCATCATCACCAAGAAGTCCTCCTAACAAGTAATCCTCCAGCTAACCCATAATCTCCCCCAAGCAAACCTCCAGCTAATCTATAATCACCCCAAAGCAATCCTCCAGCCAATCCATTATCACCCACAAGTAATCCTTCAGCTAGTCCGGCGGTTCCCAAACTGTGCGCCGCGGCTCCCTGGGGTGCCACGATCGCCCTAGAAAAAAAAACAAAAAAAACAAAACTTACCTATCATCCAGCGCCGGATCCTCCTCCTGACTGCCGGGCGTGACGTCATCATGTCCGGCAGCCTCAGTGAGGAGCAGCAGCAGAGAAGACGTCAGGGAAGAAGGTAAGTAAATGAAGTGAAGGGGGGCACTGAGAGACACGCTGAAGGGGGACAGAGAGACACTGAAGGGGGAAACATAGAGGCTGAAGGGGACAGAGAGACACTGAAGGGGGACACAGAGAGGCTGAAGGGGACAGAGAGACACTGAAGAGAGACACAGAGAGGCTGAAGGGGGACAGAGAGAGTTGCTGAAGGGGGACACAGAGAGGCTGAAGGAGACAGAGAGACACTGAAGGGGGACACAGAGAGGCTGAAGGAGGACAGAGAGAGATGCTGAAGGGGGACACAGAGAGGCTGAAGGGGACAGAGAGACACTGAAGGGGGACACAGAGAGGCTGAAGGGGACAAAGAGACACTGAAGAGAGACACAGAGAGGCTGAAGAGGGACAGAGAGAGATGCTGAAGAGGATACAGAGAGGCTGAAGGGGGACACAGAGAGGCTGAAGGGGGACAGAGAGAGGCTGAAGGGGACAGAGAGACACTGAAGGGGGACAGAGAGGCTGAAGGGGGACAGAGAGAGACGCTGAAGGGGGACACAGAGAGGCTGAAGGGGACAGAGAGACACTGAAGGGGGACACAGAGAGGCTGAAGGGGGACAGAGAGAGGCTGAAGGGGACAGAGAGACACTGAAGGGGGACACAGAGAGGCTGAAGGGGGACAGAGAGAGATGCTGAAGGGGGACACAGAGAGGCTGAAGGGGACAGAGAGACACTGAAGGGGGACACAGAGAGGCTGAAGGAGGACAGAGAGAGATGCTGAAGGGGGACACAGAGAGGCTGAAGGGGACAGAGAAACACTGTAGGGGGACACAGAGAGGCTGAAGGGGGATAGAGAGAGGCTGAAGAGAGACAGAGAGAGACGCTGAAGGGGGACACAGAGAGTCTGAAGGGGACAGAGAGACACTGAAGGAGGACATACAGAGAGGCTGAAGGGGCACAGAGCGACAGGCTGAAGGGGGCACAGAGCAACAGGCTGAAGGGGGCACAGACCGACAGGCTGAAGGAGGGGGACAGAGAGACACGCTGAAGGAGGGGCAGAGAGACACGATGAAGGAGGGGGACAGAGAGACACGCTAAAGGGGGGGACAGAGAAGCGCTGAAGGGGGGGGACAGAGAGAGGCACTGAAGGAGGAGGGAAGAGAGAGACACTGAAGGAGGGGGATAGAGAGACACTGAAGGAGGGGGACAGAGAGAGACACTGAACAAGGAGGGCAGAGAGACACTGAAGGAGGGAGATAGAGAGACACTGAAGGAGGGGGACAGAGAGAGACACTGAAGGAGGAGGGCAGAGAGACACTGGAGGAGGGGGACAGAGAGACACTGAAGGAGGGGGACAGAGAGACACGCTCCAGGAGGGGGGCAGAGAGACATGCTGAAGGAGGGGGGCAGAGAGACACGCTGAAGGAGGGGGCAGAGAGACACGCTGAAGGGGGGACAGAGACGCACTGAAGGGGGGGACAGAGAGAGACACTGAAGGAGGAGGGAAGAGAGAGACACTGAAGGAGGGGGATAGAGAGACACTGAAGGAGGGGGACAGAGAGAGACACTGAACAAGGAGGGCAGAGAGACATTGAAGGAGGGGGATAGAGAGACACTGAAGGAGGGGGACAGAGAGAGACACTGAAGGAGGAGGGCAGAAAGACACTGAAGAAGGGGGACAGAGAGACACTAAAGGAGGGGGACAGAGAGACACTGAAGGAGGGGGACAGAGAGACACTGAAGGAGGGGGACAGAGAGACACGCTGAAGGAGGGGGGCAGAGAGACACGCTGAAGGAGGGGCAAGAGAGAGACGCTGAAGGGGGGGACAGAGATGCGCTGAAGGGGTGGACAGAGAGAGACACTGAAGAAGGAGGGAAGAGAGAGAGACACTAAAGGAGGGGGACAGAGAGACACTGAAGGAGGGGGACAGAGAGACACTGAAGGAGGGGGACAGAGAGACACGCTGAAGGAGGGCGGCAGAGAGACACGCTGAAGGAGGGGGCAGAGAGACACGCTGAAGGGGGGGACAAAGATGCGCTGAAGGGGTGGACAGAGAGAGAGACACTGAAGAAGGAGGGAAGAGAGAGAGAGACACACTGAAGGAGGGGGATAGAGAGACACTGAAGGAGGGGGACAGAGAGAGACACTGAACAAGGAGGGCAGAGAGACACTGATGGAGGGGGACAGAGAGAGATGCTGAAGGAGGGGGACAGAGAGAGATGCTGAAGGAGGGAGCTGATGAAGAGGGGCACAGAGTGTGAGATGGCGAAAAGGGGGACACAGGGTGTGAGATGGTGAAGTGGGGGACACAGGGTGTGAGATGGCAAAGAGGGGGACACAGGGTGTGAGATGGTGAAGTGGGGGACACAGGGTGTGAGATGGCAAAGAGGGGGACACAGGGTGTGAGATGGCGAAGGGGATAAAGAGTGATATGATAAAGGGGCACAATGTGATGGTGAAGGGGTCTATATACATTTTACGTCATTTTGACTCAACTACTTAAAAAATGGGACAACCCGCAACTCCAGCAACCCCATAGTCACCCCAAGCAAACCTCCAGCTAATCCATAACCACCGCAAAGCAATCCTCAAGGCAATCCATTATCACCCCCAAGTAATCCTTCAGCTAACCAATAATCACCCCCCAAGGAGTCCTCCAACTAATCCATTATTACCTCCTAACAATCCTCCAGCCAATCCATTATCTGTCCTAGCAATCCTCCAGCTACTCCATTATCACCTACAAGCAATCCTCCAGCTAATACATAATCACCTCCAAGCAATCCTCCAGCTAATCCATTATCACCCTCAAGTAACCCTCCAACTAATCCATAATCTTCCCCAAGCAGTCCTCCAGCCAATCCATAGTCACTCCCAACTAATCCTTCAACTAATTCTTAATCACCTCTAAATAATCCTCCAGCTAATCCAGTATCACCAACGAGCAATCCTCCAGCTAATCCATAATCACCTCCAAGCAGCCCACTAGCTAATCCTTTATCCCCCCCAATAAATCCTCTATCTAATCCATTATCTCCAAGCAATCCTGCAGTTCCTACCATAAAACCGTTTTCAGCAATAACTCCTAATAAATCACTATCACTTAGCAATCCTCCAACAAGTCCACCACTGACCAATTCTCCAACAATGCTGCCACCATTTACCAAATCCACCTATACTACCACCAATCAATCCTCACACAATTCCAGATATTTTTTTAGCTGCCTCACCTTTTTGCTACTAGTTTCATGTCCTGAGACTGTATTATCCTTATGCTTCTTGTTTCCTCCTAATACATCAAGAAAACCACCTTTCTTATCTTTACCCTTCTCTATTTTTACATTTTCAGCATTGATTTCACTGCCATCCATGTCAAAACCACTTGCTGGTATGCCATTTTCTCCATACATGGTAGATTTAAAATTGTCATTCCCATCCACATATGGAAACCAGTTTTCACTTGGTTCACCTTTCATATTAATTTGCTTTTACCATTGTCAAAATCATATGTTTTCCAACTATTTGATCCACCTCCAGCAATAGCACTATCAATAGCTACTTTTCCCCCATCATTCACACTCCAGGTGAAATGTTCTTCAATTGGTTCCATAGTTTCATAAGTTTCCCAGTATTTGCCAGGCATCATTGTCCCATCTGTCATATACTCTGTCCTGCTTGTCTTCCAAGGAGAATTCATTCCTGCTCCAGAAGTTTGGCTTGGGAATTTTCCTAATGAATAGTAAGAAATATCAGAAAAAGAAAAACAATTAGAGTATTGCATTACATTGAATAACATGATTTGGAAATTTGGGGCTTAAGTTTTAAATCTACAATATATTGGATTAATTTAAATAACAGTAAAAAAAACATAAATTTGTGCAGGTATGGATGTATTGACAAAACCATTAAACAAAAAATCTGTTGTTGCAAGTGTATTTTACCTTCACTGAAACTCATTCATAAAATTCACTGGATACGCAGCAAAAACCATGAGATTTGTGCCAATGGGCCACCAAGCGCACATCTATGTGTATGCTTACTCTCTACACTTAGGAGATGTCTCTGAAAACTAGTAGTGCACCTAGGTTTGTGGAGAGGTAGAAATATCTCACGAGGCACACTGTGCATGATTATAAACATTATAGGTCCAAACTTTTATCACTTTAAAATCAATCCATTTATTCATCCTTTATTTTGCAATATTGCTCTCCAGCAACATGGATTTTTCATTTCTTTTATGCAATAATGTTTTACCCGTTTTTGGTATAGGTGCTCTCAAGCAACATCTAAATGTATGTTTACAGCACTCAGTTGTTTCAGAATTTAGTGCTTGAAAAAATGTTTTCCTTGAAATTTTCATTGCTTCCCAACTTAAAATGTCCATTTCTCTGCTAAAATAATGCTTGGCTTAATCTAATTTGTGATTAAATTAATCATGCGAGTTATGGGGATATTGGGATTGTCTTTATTACTTTTGGCATTTTTGTTTGTGTATAGGTTTGCTTTTTATTGGGCAACGTGTTCCTAGAAATGAACTTCTCTAGCAAAATGCAACTGGTAGGTGAAATATTCATTCCATTAAATGTATTCTATAGTACTAGACACGCTGTCTGCCTTCTATGAGCCAGTGCAAAAATCAAGTAATTTTGCATATTAGAAATGGCTGTAATCTCCTCCATACAGCAAGAAGTGCCCCTAACAAAGCTCACTCTCCACACTTTTATCTCATTTCACTAATCATACGCCTCAATATCAATATCAATGTCAATATCCTATTTATGTTAGCGAAAGTGATCAGTGCCAGAAAATGGATAGCTCCGGAGGGTCCTATTCTAAAGGACTGGATTGATCTTGTAAATGATGCTGTAGGACATGAACAGTTTACGTATACTAGTCGCAACATCACTAATAAAAGTGAGGAAATTTGGTATCGGTGGAGGATTTCATCTTCTGTTATGGAGGGGCTGCAGGAGATGGGTCTTTCTTCAGTACTATGCCCTGGACAGAGGCCTAGCAACTACTATTTTAATATTCGGACATTATAGATATATATGCTTACTTTCAAATGATAATGACCACTTTTTGTGACTTAGGACACTTCACAAATTGAAAATTGAAAATGTTTTCTTTATTCTTATATTGTATGCTTAACTACCAATATTTTCTGATATTACACTATGCTTAAATATTGTAAGTGTCGTTTTATGACACTGTTACTACCCCTGTGTGGGCTTAGCTTTAGTTTAATGTTGTTAAGTTTTTTTTTAATAATGTAAAAAATATCAATAAAAAAGTTTGCTTAAATAAAAAAAATAATCATACACCTCAAAATTAAATCACTGCTCTGCAAAACTAGATGCAGTGATGGATCTGCTCCATATGCCCTCACTCCGCCCAGCTCCCCCATTGGCTGGTGCAAACTTCTGCTTTTCTGCAAACACTTGCTTTGCAAACTAATAGAATTTGGCAGAAAGCTAGTTGTACCTGCACAAACTGAGACATTATCGAAATGGATTTTGACCTACACCTTGTTACCTTTTGCACTTTATGGGGCAGATTCAAATAAGGGCAAAGTTGCATGATGATATTCCGTGGGATGCTAGGGTGCTAAAACACTCATAGAGCCATCTCTTATTTTAATTTTTCTTAGATTTTTTTTTTACCTGCTGCAGATTCTGTATATCCCAGGCTAACAACCAAATAGCCTTCCAGTCATATTTATTGACACAGGTGTTGAGTGCTGACATTTCAAACTATATTGTCACCTCCTGACTATTAGTCAGGAATCTGGTGGGTTGATTAATATTTCACAAACAGTGAATGTGCCATCCAGAAGTCCTCCCAAAAAATAACCACCAAGAAGTCCTCCCAAACATTCATCATCACCAAAAAGTCCTCCTAACAATCAATCATCACCAAGTACTCCTCCTAACAAATCACCACTAAGAAGTCCTCCGAACAAATCATCCCTAAGTCCCTAACAGTGAATGTGCCACATATGGGACCCAGGGCCGGCACTGGGAGCACCGGTGCCACCCTGCCTGTAGTTGGCCCATGCACTATGTAGCTTCTTCACGGGGCATGCACCGCTTCCCTGAACATCAGCGTTTTGGTTTTTATACCAGCTTTGCTATTCACAGAAGAGGGACTTAGACTTCAAAGTGATACACCCTCCTACTGCACTTACCAGGCTTATAGCTTTCCTACAGCCCGTATTGAACCTCAAGGGTCTGCTAGTTAGAGGTAGTGGGGTGTTCCAGTGTAATTGTTTTCCCACCTGAAATTCTTTATTAAATTGTTTAGGCATGTGCGTATATATTTGGTATATCATTAAAATGTTTCTTTACCTTCATCCCACAGCATGGCTTCAGCAGGAAATATTTTGCCTGCAGGTCTTGAGAATACAACATTATGAGACAGGATTGACAGGCTGCAAAAGAGCAGCATTTTCCAGAGTACCTGCATCCTTTGTTCTGTAATTATTAAAAATGAAACAAAAAAGTTAATTATAATCTCTTTTAGAGTCACAAAATGTTACAATTGATTACGTTAACAGGAATCTCAACATATAGTCCAACAATTGTTGACATGTAAATTGAGATCTCGTATTTCTTAAAACAGTATTTTAACTTGACCCAGTTTGATTTGATTTGAGAGTTATTTGCAGTGTAAACCATTAAACATTAACAGGTAAGCTAAGAACATTGTTTCATAAAGAGGTTTGATACTACAATATTCCTACATCAGTAGATATGTTTGTTTGTATGTATGTATGTATGTATGTATGTGTTTAAATTAACCTTTAAATGGTAGCATAAAATTAGTCAAGCGATAGTTTAATTTGTTTTAAATATTTCTGTGTTGAAAATGGGTTAATGATTGTTGAAATCAGATACGCTATGCTGGGGGAAAGGTTGTCATTTCAGCAATACACCCCCTGAATTCAGACTCTAAGGGCCTGATTCATTAAGGAAAGTAAGGCAAAATGAATGAGTAACTTTGTACCTTGGCAAAACCATGCTGCATTGGAGGGGGATGTAAATTTAAAATATAGGGACAGCACAAAACCCCATCAGTGCTTTTGGCACTGGATGCAGAGAAGGCATTTGATAGGGTCTCATGGCCCTTCATGTTTTCAACCCTTGCATTTTTGGTTTTAAGACTAAGTTTATTACAGCCATTAAAGTGCTGTACATTAATCCCACCTCAAGGGTTGTGATGACTGGCCAGGACTCTAATCCTCTCCACCTTCACAACAGCACCCAGCAGGGCTGCCCTCTATCTCCATTGCTGTTTGCATTCTGTATTGAACCATTAGCAACAGCAATTAGGAACAACATAAACATTTTGGGAATACAACTAGGTTCTAATCAATATAACATAACACCGTTTGTGGATGATGTGTTTTTGACTCTGTCCAACCCCTTGATATTTCTCCCCAACCTTCTCTCTGAACTAGCTTCCTACGGTTTGTCCGGATACAAGATCAATGACACCAAGTCCGAGGCCATGACGTTCGTTGTTTCAACCAAACGCAGAACTTATCTAATCATTCAAATTTCAATGGCGCCCCCGGGTAATACGATACCCAGGTGTGGCTATAACAAGACATTACTTAGACCTGTATTGATTTAATTACTCGCCCTTGATTGACTGTATTGGTCGAGACCTAAACAAATGGCAGTCCCTATATACTTCATGGACTGGGCGGATAAATGCAGTAAAGATAAACATTCTACCACTGCTACTTTATTTGTTTCAGACTCTACCAGTCCAGGTTCCTCCCTCAGCTCTGACGGCTCTACAGACAGCATGTAGTAAATTTATATGGAAGGCAAGAGGCCCAGACTCAAGCGTGCCACCCTAGCAAAGCCAACTGACGAAAGAGGACTTGGTCTAACTCTTCTTTCTAATTATTTCTATGCCACCAAGTTACAACACGTGATTTCTTGCCTTACTAGGCCAGACTTAAAAAACTGGGTGGATATTGAGAACTTCATTACCCAGGAGGTCCTACTGCATTACATTTCATGGATGTCTGGGAATCACAGGCCTGCCTCGGCATATGAATGCCCCAAATCCCATTCACTCTACTGATATGGGATTATGTGAATAAACTCTTCAAATTGGGCCCCATACCCCTCTCCACTAACTCCAATTTGGAACCATACCCAGTTCCCTCCAGGCAATGTAGAATCCATGACTGTACCTTGGAATTCCAGAAAAATAGATAGATTCTATCACACAAAAGGCGCAAATTTGGCCCCGCTAAATTTGTAGAGCTATCAGAAAGACATGGTCTCCCAACATCTTTACACTTCTCATACCTACAAATTTGAAGTTTTATTTACTCACAAACACATACTAAGAAACTCAGAAAACTATTGTCCTTTGAGCGCAACTGCATTTACACAGTAGGTTGCAGAGGAAACATATCAATGTTATATTGCTTCCTTCTCAAATTAGACCTACCTGCCCTAGACTCACACGAGGAGGCATGGGAAAGAGACCTAGGGCTAGTTTTGAATGACGAGGGATGGTCAGCAATTCGAAAATGAGTAGCTAAGGTATCTATTAATGCAAGTGTCAAAGAAACAGCTTATAAAGTATAATCAAGATCCCAACCAAGCACCACCACATTTTCCCAACTACATCAGACAGGTGTTGGTGAGGTTGTGGGGAACAAGGTACTCACCTCCACAACTGGTGGGAATGTCCCATTATTCAACCACTTTGGGACATTGCATTGACCCTTCTCCATCAACTCACAACTGTTCACTTTCCCAGGGACCCGGCAATATTTTTGCTCAACAAACCTGTTCCATCCATAAGCAAGTCAACGGACCATGTAACACTTCAAATAAGTCAAGCCTGCAAATTATTAATAGCCTGAGCCTGGAAAAAACCTCTTCCCCCTACCAAACCCAAATTAATAAACAGGTTATGGCACATCTCATCCATGGGGTATATTACAGCCCTTCTTAATGACTCACTACCTAAATTTCGTGAGACATGGACCCCATGGTATAGCCTACATGGCTCCCCTGTTCCGGGTAATAAGTAACTGAGAAATCATGGCTCCTCCCGACCCCTCTCACACTTCCACCTTTCTCTCTCTTCCAAAATAATTAAAAAAACCTTTTTCCCAACCTTTTTTCTTCTTCTTTCCAGCACAATA